>NC_084618.1:71907932-71952932 GCF_033978795.1 Nerophis ophidion
ATAATAAGCGTGGATGAAAACGCGTTAGCATGCTGAGTGTTTATTAGCATGTTAGCGTATTTAGCTTCTCCGCAGCTCGGCCTCTCAGCATTGATTCATGCCCGCTTTCCAGCAGCCATTTTCCCCACACGTCCTCAAGACACATTCGGGGACGGCAGCCGCGCTGCGGGGGAGTCCTTCCACAAGCCACGCAGCCGGATGTTGTCCACGGGAGAACAAAGCTTCGGTGGCGCTCGGAGCCCCGGAACCAGAGCGCAGGCTGCGGCGGCCAACATGGATGTGATGTGGGGGACAACCGTAGACCCTCCTCGGCACTTTTCGGAGCTTCTTGTTTCACTCCACCATAGCTTTTTTTTTAGCCTTCTTTCTCGTTTACAACGTATTTCATTTCATATCAACCCCACCCCAAAAAAGGAAGCTTTTGGGGAGGAAAAATGGGCGCTGATGCTATCTAAACATGACAGAAATTGGTAGCGAACCTCCAGACAGCTCCTCAGGTTGGAGAAAACTAAACACAGGATGCGCATGCGCAGTGAAAACCGACCCCCACCACACATTTAAACGTACAGTACGTCATTTGACGTCAACAAGGTTATTTCACAAAATATGCCAGGGGAGTCCCTAACGATTTCACTGAGCGCCTCCACATATGGACAGCATAAAAACAGACAATTGAGGGGTTTCAATTCGATATAAATGCTATCTCAACATAGCAATATCACCTAACTATAAATTTTAGACTTGCTCTAGAGCAGGGGTCACCAACCTTTTTGAAACCAAGAGCTACTTCTTGTTTAGTGATTAATGCGAAGGGCTACCAGTTTGATACACACTTAAATAAATTGCCAGAAATGGCCAATTTGCTCTATTTACCTTTAATAAATCCATCCATCCATCTTCTTCCGCTTATCCGAGGTCGGGTCGCGGGGGCAACAGCCTAAGCAGGGAAACCCAGACTTCCCTCTCCCCAGCCACTTCGTCTAGCTCTTCCCGGGGGATCCCAAGGCGTTACCAGGCCAGCCGGGAGACATAGTCTTCCCAACGTGTCCTGGGTCTTCCCCGTGGCCTCCTACCGGTTGGACGTGCCCTAAACACCTCCCTAGGGAGGCGTTCGGGTGGCATCCTGACCAGATGCCCGACCCACCTCATCTGGCTCCTCTCGATGTGGAGGAGCAGCAGCTTTACTTTGAGCTCCTCCTGGATGACAGAGCTTCTCACCCTATCTCTAAGGGAGAGCCCCGCCACCAGGCGGAGGAAACTCATTTCGGCCGCTTGTACCCGTGATCTTATCCTTTCGGTCATGACCCAAAGCTCATGACCATAGGGGAGGGTGGGAACGTAGATCGACCGTTAAATTGAGAGCTTTGCCTTCCGGCTCAGCTCCTTCTTCACCACAACGGATCGGTACAACATCCGCATTACTGAAGACGGCGCACCGATCCGCCTGTCGATCTCACGATCCACTCTTCCCTCACTCGTGAACAAGACTCCTAGGTACTTGAACTCCTCCACTTGGGGCAGGGTCTCCTCCCCAACCCGGAGATGGCACTCCACCCTTTTCCGGGCGAGAACCATGGACTCGGACTTGGAGGTGCTGATTCTCATTCCGGTCGCTTCACACTCTGCTGCGAACAGATCCAGTGAGAGCTGAAGATCCCGGTCAGATGAAGCCATCAGCACCACATCATCTGCAAAAAGCAGAGACCTAATCCTGCGGTCACCAAACCGGAACCCCTCAACGCTTTAATAAATATATATATATATATATTTATATACAAATGGGTATTTCTGTCAGTCATTCCGTCGTACATTTTTTTTCCTTTTATGGAAGGTTTTTTGTAGAGAATAAATGATGAAAAAAACACTTAATTGAACGGTTTAAAAGAGGAGTAAACAGAAAAAAAATGAAAATTTAATTTTGAATCAGTTCATCTTCAATTTTGACTCTTTAAAATTCAAAATTTAACCAAAAAAAAGAAAATAAAAACTAGCTAATTAAAATCTTTTTGAAAAAATTTAAAAAATATTTTATGGAAAATCATTTGTAATTTTTCCTGATTAAGATTAATTTTACAATTTTAATCTGCACTTTGTTAGAATATATAACAAATTGGACCAAGCTATATTTCTAACAAAGACAAATCATTATTTCTTATAGATTTTCCGGAACAAAAATTTTAAAATACAATCAAAAGACTTGGAAATAAGATTTGAATTTGAGTCTACAGATTTTCTAGGTTTGCCAGAATACTTCTTTTGAAATTCAATCATAATACGTTCTTAGAATTAAAAATGTCGAGCAAATAGAGGCAGCTCACTGGTAAGTGTTGCTATTTGAGCTATTTTTAGAACAGGCCAGCGGGCTACTCATCTGGTCCTTACGGGCTACCTGGTGCCCGCGGGCACCGCATTGGTGACCCCTGCTCTAGAGCAACTTGCGGCTCTAGAGCCGCATGCGGCTCTTTAGCGCCGCCCTAATGGCTCTCTGGAGCTTTTTCAAAAATACCGTATTTCCTTGAATTGTCGCCGGGGCGCTAATGAATTTAAAACCTCTTCTCACTTACCAAAGGCATGCTGTAAAAATTTGAGTGTGATGTAAGCTTGGAATTTAAATCCTACTGAATAGCTCTTAATCTTCTTCCCTTTATGCGATTTCAAATTACCGGTAATGAAATCAACCTCCTCCATTTTGAAAATGATGACAGGGGAAGTGTCACTCGTGACGTCACGAGTTTGACCAGGCGGTAATACTAAGCATGCGCTAATTATTTTGCGAAGCGAGTTTGACTCTGCAGTAATTCAAGGCAGGCGCATACTATATGCCCTGCGGCAATTCAAGGAAATACGGTATATGAAAAATGGAAAAAGATGAGAGGAAAAACATTTTTTTTTCTTTTTAATATGATTTCTGTATGAGGACAAACATGACACAAACCTCCCTAATTGTTATAAAGCACACTGTTTTTATTGAACATGCTTCACTGAGCGCCGTTTTGTCCTACTAATTTTGGCGGTCCTTGAATGCGCCCTAGTTTGTTTACATGTATAAAACTTTCTCCGACTTTCTAAGAAGTGTCTACTTCTTTTTTTTTTTCTCATTTTGTCCACCAAACTTTTAACGTTGTGCATGAATGCACAAAGGTGAGTTTTGTTGTGTGGAGTGCTAATCAGACATTTTTGGTCACTGCATGACTGCATAGCTCAGGGGTGCCCATTACGTCGATCGCGAGCTACCAGTCGACCGCGGGGGGTGTGTCAGTCGATCTCCAGCCAGGCTTTTAAAAAAAATAGACCTAAAAATTAGTGATCATCAATCTTCACCAAGACGTCACTTAAATGACATTCACGGTACCGGAGGGTCTTGTGAGAGGACGCTGGCTGCTGCAAGATCATTATTATGAAAATATGGCCGAGAGGAAGGCGAGAAACACTTTTTATTTCAACAGACTCTCGCGCCGTACCTTCCGTCAAAACTCTAAAGTCCGACTGCACATTTCCTATCTTCACAATAAAAGCCCTGCTTCATGCTGCCTGCGCTAACTAAATACAGAGTCTCGGAAAACTGGCGTGCACAAGCGATCCCTCAGAAAGCTGGTGTGCACATCACTTGTGCACGCCAGCTTTCCGAGACTCTTATCTTGTTAGCGCAGGCAGCATGAAGCAGGCCTTTTATTGTGAAGATAGGAAATGTGCAGTCGGCCTTTAGAGTTTTGACGGAAGGGACGGCGCGAAAGTCTGTTGAAATAAAAAGTGTTTCTCGCCTTCCTCTCTGTCATTTTTTCAAAATAAAACTGGCAGCAGCCAGCGTCATCTCACAAAACCCTCGGGTGCCGTGAATGTCAATCAAGCAAGCTACGGAATTTGCCGCCAATGTTTTTCTTGTAAAGTGTATGGAAGCTGGATGAATTAGATGCCAAAAACCAACCACTTTCATGTGGTATTGTACAGAAAGGACAACTTTTTTTGTCCTCCATTTGAAAATGTGGGCATTATCATCATTACTGTCTGATTCCAATCAATGCAAGTCATCAGAATCAGGTAATACACCAACTTATATTCTTGTCTTTGTGAAAGAAAGACATCTATATGTGTTACACATGCTTGTATTATCATTAAACACATTTAACTTGTTTACAAAAATGTCTCTTTCATAAATAAATAAATATAAATGATATATATAAATGAGGTAGATCCCCTCGAGTTGGTCAATTGAAAAGTAGCTCGCCTGCAGAAAAAGTGTGGGCACCCCTGGCATAGCTAATCGATGCTAATATGCTATTTAGGCTAGCTATATGTACATATTGCAACAATATGCCTCATTTGTAGTTATATTTGAGCTCATTTGGTTTCCTTTGAGTCCTCTTAAATATATCATGACACACTATCTGTATGAAATATGGGTTTTATTTTTTTGCGGCTCCAGACAGATTTGTTTTTGTATTTTTGGTCCAATATGGCTCCTTCAACATTTTAAGTTGCCGACCCCTGCTCTAAAAGAAGGTCTTTCAAACAATACATTATATTTGTCATTATTTGCTAGTTTATTTTTGTATGCTACTTTAGTTTTGTTTATTTTTAATGCCAAGTAGTTTCACTTGTGGCTGCAAACGTAATTGTCTAACTCAGGGGTGTCAAACTCATTTTAGATCGGGGTCCACGTGGAGAAAAATCTACTCCCAAGTGGGCCGGACTGGTAAAAATCACGGCACGATAACTTAAAAATAAAGACAACTACAGATTGTTTTCTTTGTTTAAACATAGAACAAGCACATTCTGAAAGTGTACAAATTGACTGATTGAAATTTTGATTAGTAGATTGCACAGTACAGGACATATTCCCTACAATAGACCACTAAATGGTAACACCCGAATAATTTTTTCTACTTGTTTAAGTCGGGGTCCACGTTAATCAATTCATGGTAAAAGAAGGTCTTTCAAACAATACATTATGTTGTCATCATTTGCTAGTTTATTTTTGTATACCACATTAGTTAATTTTTTTTTTACTGCCAAGTAGTTTCACTTGTGGCTGCAAACATTTGTCTAACTCAGGGGTGTCAAATTAATTTTAGATGGGCGGCCACATGGAGAAAAATATACTCCCAAGTGGGCCGGACTGGTAAAATCACGGCACGATAACTTAGAAATAAAGACAACTGCCCACTGGGTGTGAGTTTTCCTTGCCCTTTTGTGGGTTCTTCCCAGGATGTCGTAGTCGTAATGGTTTGTACAGTCCTTTGAGACATTTGTGATTTAGGGCTATATAAATAAATATTGATTGATTGATTGATTGTTTTTTTTGTTTAAAAATAAAACAAGCACATTATGAAAATGTACAAATCATAATGTTGTGGTTAATAGTATTCTATCTTTGTTATTTATACTTTCTGAATTAATTATGTGATAATGTTCATCAGTCAACTAATTGGTGTTAATTTTCAATCAAAAAATAAAACAAGCACATTATGAAAATGTACAAATCATAATGTTGTGGCTAATAGTATTCTATCTTTGTTATTTATACTTTCTGAATTAATTATGTGATAATGTTCATCAGTCAACTAATTGGTGTTCATTTTCAATCTATCTAGATAAAAAAATATAAAAATCAAATTACAGTGTGTTATTTGTGTAGTTTGCTCATTTTCCTCGACTGGTGCACTAATATAAGGTGGTTTATTTTTTTTTTAACAGATGTAGCATAATCTACAAAAATACAAATAATTGCTATTGTGACATCTAGTGGATACATTTAGAACAGCAGTTTTTTAATTAAAACATTTTGGCTCATTTTTATACTTAGCAAACTCCTACCACAGGTCGGATAAAACCTGTTCATGGTCCTGATGGCGTCTCCACATTTGTGGTCCCCTCCAAGGTTTCTCATTGTATCCCATTGGCTTTAGTTTTACCTTGTCCTGATGTGGGATTTGAGCCAAGGATTTCGTCGTGACTCGTGCAGCCCTTTGAGACACTCGTGATTAAGGGCTACATGAATAAACGTTAATTTCTTCGATTCATATTTAGGGCCAACAAGGTTTTACATTTGGCTACAAATGTAGCTTACCAGCATGAAGGTGTGAATGTGGAGTGACTGAATGATGGCTTCTTAGTTCTCTGTGAAGCGCTGTGGGTGTCTTTTATCATTATTGTTATTATTACATGATTTAAAGTGGAAATAGATATCATGGGACATTTCGACAGCCGTTTTTGTCGCCAGCACCTCCAAGTTTTTAATCTGACAGAAAAATAAAAATAAATGAAAAATCACTTTTTCTGCCTATCTCAGGGCCTAATAACACGAAAATGAAATGCATTTTACATAAATGTGGACCCCAATTTACCATGAATTTATTAAGGTGGACCCCAATTTAAACAAATTGAAAAAATTATTCGGGTGTTACCCTTCAGTGGTCAATTGTACAGAATATGTACTGTACTTTGCAATAATAATAAAAGTTTCAATCAATCGGCGTGGCAGAGTGGCCGTGCGCAACCCGAGGGTCCCTGGTTCGATCCCCACCTAGTACCAACCTCGTCACGTCCGTTGTGACCTGAGCAAGACACTTCACCCTTGCTCCTGATGGGTGCTGGTTAGGGCCTTGCATGGCAGCTCCCTACATCAGTGTGTGAATGTGTGTGTGAATGGGTAAATGTGGAAGTAGTGTCGAAACGCTTTGAGTACCTTGAAGGTAGAAAACCGCTGTACAAGTACAACCCATTTATCATTTAAATCAGGGGTGTCAAACGTACGGCCCGCGGGATGAGTTTGCTAAGTATACAAATTAACCTGAAATTTTTTAATGAAAGAAACAACTCTTCTGCATGTGTCTACTGCAGGGGCCGGAAACTCGCGGCTCTTTGATCACTCTAATGTGGCTCAGCTGCATAATATCCGACTCCCCCGATTATCCAGAGAGATTTCTGGAGTTTAATGCCTCTCTCAGAAATCCCCCGGGGCCAACATTCTCCGATTTTCACCTAGTCGATAATCTAGAGGGCGTGCCCTGATGGCAAAGCTTTTACAGTCCTCTAAAACTTGTTGTAGCGCCCGCTTTTTCACAATGCTAACTGCGTGCCAGCTGGTCACATGTAGTATGCAGCCTCTGTTAATACACGACAGTGACTGCAAGGCATACTTAGTCAACAGTCATACAGGTTACACTGAGAGTTGTGATATAAACAACTTTAACACTCTTACTAATATGCACCACACTGTGAACCCACACCAAACAAGAATGACAAACACATTTCGACAGAACATCCGCATTGTAACACAACATAAACACAACAGAACAAATACCCAGAATCCCATGCATCCTTACGCACTGACGCACGGAGGGGGGAGGGGGTGTTATTTCATTATAAATTTCAAAATAGTTTTGTTGCTCCCATTGTTTTCTTTATTTTGTGAAACGGGTCAAAATGGCTCTTAAGGTGGTAAAGGTTGCCGACCCCTGGTCTACTGGATGTTGCAATCGCAATTCTTTGTAGATGATGGTACATATGTACAAAATAAACCACATGATGTTAGTACATCAATCGAGGAAAATGATCAAACTACATACATGGCGTACTGTAATTTGATTTTGAGATTTTTTTATCCTGATTGTTTGAAAATGAGCACCATTGAGTTGACTGATGATTATTATCACATCATTCATTCAGAAAATATAATTAACGGCAAATAAAAATAGAATACTATTAACTGCAACATTTAAGTGTAAAAAAACAACATTATGATTTGTACATTTTCATAATGTGCTTCTTTTATTTTTAAACACAGAAAACAATCTGAAGGTGTCTTTATTTTTAAATTATCCTGCAGGGATTTTACCAGTCCGGCCCACTTGGGAGTAGATTCTTCTCCATGTGGCCCCCGATCTAAAATGAGTTTGACACCCTCTGATTTAAATGAAAAACAATGGCTTTTAAATTGGAAATCCTTGCATTCTACTGTCTGACCAGCAGGTGGCAGCGCAACCCAACATTTGCAATTGTTTGCACTCCCTCACATACAGTAAGTGCAGGTAGTCATCTATTCAAGTTAATGTACATTTTTATACATTACTCTTTAACTGTCTATTGACTTTTAAATCAATGTCGGCATTGAAGTCGTTACGTCAGACTTTATTTGTTTAGACTCATTTTAAACATGTCTCGGACTTCACCTATGTCCACTTGTAAGCCTCCCCTTTAGTCAGGTGTACGCCGCTCTGCCAGGTGTTTATGCTCCGCCATGTTCTCCAAACACAAAAACGAGGAGTGTCTGGGGGTTTCTTTTCTGGAAATTCCCAGACAGAACAGTCAGCCGAGGCACCAGATTAGATGAAAATACCTCCAATGAATGAGAAGGGAAGGGGGGGTGTCTCTTTTGTTGGGACATAATGTGTCTGCGAGTGTACCAACTTGGGAGAGGCCCCAGAATAAAAAAAAAGGGTCTCAGTCAGTGCTAATTTGGAGTCGAGTCAGTTGACCTTTGACCTGTGATTCACTGGTCAGGAATTCACTTTATGCCAACATCAGAAGCAAAAAGAAAAAAAAAAAAAAGGGCAAAAAGTGTTGCACCTTTGACTCGAAATAAATGTCTGTCCTTGCATCGAAATGCTCCAGGGACTTTCCAGGTCAGGCCTGCTGCACAAAAGGGATTCATTCTGCAGGATTATGACAGACCGCCCTCCATTTTGGATCGTCATCATTACAGATGCAGGTCATCATGTCTTTTGCAGAGAATAGCAATGTCTCTTTAATAGGTCAAAGCGCTCAACAACCATATAGAAATTATATACAGTCATATATGTGATTTTACAATACTAATCTACAAAGCCAAAAAAACAGTAAGGTAAAAAAAAAAAAACAGATTACAATGATTTGCAAATCCTTTTCAACCTATATTCAATTGAATAGACATCAAAAACACGATACTTAACGTTCTAACTGGAAAACTTTGTTGTTTTTTGCAAATATTAGCTCATTTGGAATTTGAGGCCTGCAACATGTTTCAAAAAAGCTGTCAGAAGTGGCAAAAAAGACTGAGAAAGTTGAGGAATGTTCATCAAACACTTATTTGGAACATCCCACAGGTGAACAGGCTAATTAGGAACAGGTTGGTGCCATGATTGGGTATAAAAGCAGCTTCCATGAAATGCTCAGTCATTCACAAACAAGGATGGGGCGAGGGTCACCACTTTGTGAACAAATTATCAAACCGTTTAAGAACAACATTTCTCGATGAGCTATTGCAAGGAATTTAGGAATTTCACCATCTACGGTCCCTAATATCAAAAGGTTCAGAGAATATGGAGAAATCACTGCACGTAAGCGATGATATTACGGACCTTTGATTCCTCAGGCAGTACTGAATCAAAAACCGACATCATTGTGTAAAGGATATCACCACATGGGCTCAGGATCACTTCAGAAAACCACTGTCAGTAATTACAGTTTGTCACTACATCAGTAAGTGCAAGTTAAAACTCTTAATATGCAAAGCAAAAGCCATTTATCAACAACACCCAGAAACGCTGCCGGCTTCGCTGGGCCCGAGCTCATCTAAGATGGACTGATGCAAATTGGAAATGTGTTTTGTGGTCTGACGGTCTGCTTGCCATCCAAGAAACGTTATCATGGACGCCCCTGCTTATTTGAGCAAGAAAATGCAAAGCCACGTGGCTTCATAGTAAAAGAGTGCTGGACTGCCTGTAGTCCAGACCTGTCTCCCACTGAAAATGTGTGGCACATTACGAAGCCTAAAATACCACCAGGGAGCCCCCGGACTGTTGAACAACTTAAGCTGTACATCAAGCAAGAATGGGAAAGAATTCCACCTGAAAAGCTCCAAAAATTGGTCTCCTCAGTTCCCAAACGTTTACTGAGTGTTGTTTAAAGGAAAGGCCATGTAACACAGTGGTAAAAATGCCCCAGTGCCAACTTTTTTGCAATGTGTTGCTGCCATTAATTTCTAAGTTAATGGTTATTTGCAAAAAACAAAAATAAGTTTCTCAGTTTGAACATTAAATAACTTGTCTTTGCAGTCTATTCAATTGAATATAGATTGAAAAGGATTTCCAATGCATTGTTTTCTGTTTTTATTTACGAATTACACAACGTGCCAACTTCACTGGTTTTGGGTTTGGTATTTGAATTATTTTTCAAAATAAACCGTTTTTAATTTAGTCATTTTGGCAGGCTTTAAAAAAATGTTCAACATGTTTGAAATCAGAAACACTGTATAATGGTATATCATAAGATATAATACTTCAGGGGTGTCCAAAGTGAAGCTCGCTGCTAATTTAAAAAAAAAAATCACCATAACAAAAAAAAAGGGGACTAGAAGAGCAACACGGTGTAATGCAGGGGTGTCCAAACTTTTTCCACTGAGGGCCGCACTTGGAAAAATTAAAACAAGTGGGCGCCATTTTGATATTTTAAATTTTCAAACCATAACACAATATATGGATTTTGTTGTTGTTTTACTTTTAGGGCCATAGTCAGTCATTACTGCTAATAAAACTTCAGGTAGATATGAAGTAAAAAAAACAACTGCCTTTTTTGTCAAAGACAACTTGTTTTTTTATAGTAAAACTGAAATATGCAGTTTTTAGTGATTAGAGCCATAAAAGATCATTAATGCAGGGCACGATTGATTTTAATTCAATATTAAATTTGAGTAATCACAGTGTAAAGACAAATACAATCCCATTAAATATAATTGGGATCCAAAAGGTGCCCCTCTCAAAGTGATATATTTGTATTAGTTTTTTTTTTTTTTACTTTCAACATTTAAGTCACAAGATCAACTTCAGATATGTCGATTTTACTTGTGAACTATTGTGTTTGTTTTAAAGAAAACTTTAATGTTTTTATATGGGCAACCACACAATATATGGAATATTTTTTCAAACATAAAACATTTTAAATAAAGTGACATTTTTGAAGTCATTGGAGTCTTGAAAATAATTCATTGTAGCATTGATTTTTTTTGCCTCTTTTTTTTTAGCTATGGCTAAAACAGAAAAATGAAGACAAAAGAAAACAATAACAGCCTGCAAGGCAGCTTTAGGTCAACATTGCAACTTTTTCTCGTTAGATTTCACATCATTCCACTTTTTTAAAATGTTTTAAAACATTTTTGCAATATCATTTCCAGAATGTGTGGCGGGCCGGTAAGCAATTAGCTGCGGGACGCAAATGGCCCAAGGGCCACACTTTGGACACCATTGGTGTAATGGAATGAGGAAGAAAAAGACACACAAACCTGACATGCAGGCTGTCTTTTTCTTTAAAAAAAATCTTTACATGGTTTTTAAAATGAGGTAGGATATTGTTTTAAAACATTAAAACATCAAAACACAACAGTGGGACGCTTCCTGTCTGCTTGCTCAACTTCCTGTTTGCTTGCTCCACTTCCTGTCTGCTCACTCAACTTCCTGTTTGCTTGCTCAACTTCCGGTTTTTCGCTCAACTTCCTGTCTGCTTGCTCAACTTCCTGTTTGCTCGCTCAACTTCCTGTCTGCTCACTTAACTTACTGTCTGCTCGCTCAACTTCCTGTTTCTCGCTCAACTTCCTGTCTGCTCACTCAAGTTCCTGTCTGCTCACACAACTTCTTGTCTGATCGCTCAACTTCCTGTCTGCTTGCTCAACTTCCTGTCTGCATTCTCAATTTCCTGTTTGCTCGCTCAACTTCCTGTTTGCTCACTCAACTTCCTGTTTGCTTGCTCAACTCCCTGTTTCTCGCTCAACAACCTGTCTGCTTGCTCAACTTCCTGTCTGCTCGCTCAACTTCCTATTCGCTTACTCAACTTCTTGCTTCTCAATGAACTTCCTGTCTGCCTGCTCAACTTCCTGTCTACTTGCTCAACTTCCTGTCTGCTCACTCAACTTTCTGTTTACTCGCTCATCTTCCTGTTTGCTTGCTCAACTTTTTGTCTGCTCACTCAACTTCCTGTTTCTCGCTCAACTTCCTGTTTGCTCACTCTACTTCCTGTTTCTCGATCAACTTCCTGTCTGCTCGCTCAACTCCCTGTTTCTCTTTCAACTTCCTGTCTGCTTACTCAACTTTCTGTTTGCTCACGCAACTTTTTGTTTCTTGCTCAACTTCCTGTCTGCTCACTCAACTTCCTGTCTGCTCACTCAACTTTTTGTTTATTGCTCAACTTCCTGTCTGCTCACTCAACTTCCTCTTTGCTCACTCAACTTTTTGTTTCTTGCTCAACTTCCTGTCTGCTCACTCAACTTCCTCTTTGCTCACTCAACTTTTTGTTTATTGCTCAACTTCCTGTCTGCTCACTCAACTTCCTCTTTGCTCACTCAACTTTTTGTTTCTTGCTCAACTTTCTGTTTGCCCACGGAACTTCCTATTACTCACTCAACTTCCTGTCTTCCTGCTCAACTTCCTGTCTGCTCGCTCAACTTCCTGTCTGCTCACTCAACTTTTTGTTTCTCGCTCAACTTCCTGTCTGCTGGCTCAACTTTCTGTTTGCCCACAGAACTTCCTATTACTCACTCAACTTCCTGTCTGCTCACTTAACTTACTGTCTGCTCGCTCAACTTCCTGTTTCTCGCTCAACTTCCTGTCTGCTCACTCAAGTTCCTGTCTGCTCACACAACTTCTTGTCTGATCGCTCAACTTCCTGTCTGCTTGCTCAACTTCCTGTCTGCATTCTCAATTTCCTGTTTGCTCGCTCAACTTCCTGTTTGCTCACTCAACTTCCTGTTTGCTTGCTCAACTCCCTGTTTCTCGCTCAACAAGGGACGGCGTGGCGCAGTGGGAGAGTGGCCGTGCGCAACCCGAGGGGCCCTGGTTCAAATCCCACAAAGTACCAACCTCGTCACGTCTGTTGTGTCCTGAGCAAGACACTTCACCCTTGCTCCTGATGGGTGCTGGTTGGCGCCTTGCATGGCAGCTCCCTCCATCAGTGTGTGAATGTGTGTGTGAATGGGTAAATGTGGAAGTAGTGTCAAAGCGCTTTGAGTACCTTGAAGGTAGAAAAGCGCTATACAAGTACAACCCATTTATTTATTTATTTATTTAATAGCTTCTATATTTTACAGTGACAGTCTACAAAACATCCACATTTACAATTTGTACAATTTGTTTTCATTCATGCACATTTACTAATGTTGACCTTTACAATTTACCATTCAGATTTGAATCCACGTCTCTTTTACTTTTGTGCATTATAGAGAAAATACACTAAGAAGGGGATTCATATGGCCCCAATTGTCGACACATGAAACGTATTGAATGGGGGTAGGGGGTTTGCACTATCCACTTTAACCGCCAGACAGCAGTCGAGTACTGATTATCTTAAAATGTGTTTTGTTGCAATTTCAAAATTGACCACAGTGTTGCTTTGGAGAGTGGCACTTCCATCATTTTCAGCAGACTGCATTGCATTGATTTCACATGAGATCCAACTATCGTGGGATCACACTCCTCAGCCTTCCCGGTAAGGTTTATTCAGGTGTACTGGAGAGGAGGCTTCGCCGGATAGTCGAACCTCGGATTCAGGAGGAACAGTGTGGTTTTCGTCCTGGTCGTGGAACTGTGGACCAGCTCTATACTCTCGGCAGGGTTTTTGAGGGTGCATGGGAGTTTGCCCAACCAGTCTACATGTGCTTTGTGGACTTGGAGAAGGCATTCGACCGTGTCCCTCGGGAAGTCCTGTGTGGAGTGCTCAGAGAGTATGGGGTATCGGACTGTCTTATTGTGGCAGTCCGCTCCCTGTACGATCAGTGCCAGAGCTTGGTCCGCATTGCTGGCAGTAAGTCGAACACATTTCCAGTGAGGGTTGGACTCCGCCAAGGCTGTCCTTTGTCACCGATTCTGTTCATAACTTTTATGGACAGAATTTCTAAGCGCAGCCAAGGCGTTGAGGGGATCCGGTTTGGTGGCCACGGGATTAGGTCTCTGCTTTTTGCAGATGATGTAGTCCTGATGGCTTCATCTGGCCGGGATCTTCAGCTCTCACTGGATCGGTTCGCAGCCGAGTGTGAAGCGACCGGAATGAGAATCAGCACCTCCAAGTCCGAGTCCATGGTTCTCGCCCGGAAAAGGGTGGAGTGCAATCTCCGGGTTGGGGAGGAGACCCTGCCCCAAGTGGAGGAGTTCAAGTACCTAGGAGTCTTGTTCACGAGTGAGGGAAGAGTGGATCGTGAGATCGACAGGCGGATCGGTGCAGCATCTTCAGTAATGCGGACGTTGTATCGATCCGTTGTGGTGAAGAAGGAGCTGAGCCGCAAGGCAAAGCTCTCAATTTACCGGTCGATCTACGTTCCCATCCTCACCTATGGTCATGAGCTTTGGGTCATGACCGAAAGGATAAGATCACGGGTACAAGCGGCCGAAATGAGTTTCCTCCGCAGGGTGGCGGGGCTCTCCCTTAGAGATAGGGTGAGAAGCTCTGCCATCCAGGAGGAACTCAACGTAAAGCCGCTGCTCCTCCACATCAAGAGGAGCCAGATGAGGTGGTTCGGGCATCTGGTCAGGATGCCACCCGAACGCCTCCCTAGGGAGGTGTTTAGGGCACGTCCAGCCGGTAGGAGGCCACGGGGAAGACCCAGGACACGTTGGGAAGACTATGTCTCCCGGCTGGCCTGGGAACGCCTCGGGATCCCCCGGGAAGAGCTAGACGAAGTGGCTGGAGATAGGGAAGTCTAGGCTTCCCTGCTTAGGCTGCTGCCCCCGCGACCCGACCTCGCATAAGCGGAAGATGATGGATGGATGGATCCACCCAGGAATTTGGCCATACAAATCCCTTCCCTAGTGTAGGCAGGTTTTTAGGCCATACGAATCCCTTCCTTACTGGACGCTGTTTTTAATAGTGGTGTGGCACACTTTGCAATGCTCCCTACCGCCACCTACAGCCGGGTGGTCTTAAGTACACCTAACAGTGTGGCAGGTTGTGTTGAATGTCTGACGTAAAAAGGGCGAAACTTGAAAGTGAAAGAGAAACATATGCTCTACGACTTATATCCAGATGTAACACTCCTAATTTTGCAACATTTCGTCCAGCATGTTATCACCTTCTGCATTAAACTTGCGTCACCATCTTGGTGGGACTGGACTGCCCTCGTAATCATCTTGTGGACTTTGTTATGTTACTGCACATTCCTCCCATACCTCCACTCTCTCTCTCTCACACACACACACTGGTTATCATTTGGAATGGGGACCAAGTTTTTGATCATCACTTGTGGGGACCAGCCTTTCTACAGGTTGTGGAGGCATGAAAAAAATGAAGTTAAATGGCCAAAGCCCAGTTAGTTCATACACGTCTTTAAATCTCTGGATTGATGAAGTAATGTGCTGAGGGAAAAGAGTTCATGGGGACCAAATTTTAAATAATTTAGCAAAATTTACATAAATTTGTATGTGACTACTGAGGACCTTTTAAAAAAAAAAAAGTTCAAATTAAATATGACATGATCCGCAGAATACAGCACTACAGCTGTCCTCTTATAGGAAGTTTCACCACTTAAATGTTAAGGCAAATCCTGCATCAGGGGTCACCAAAGCGGTGCCCGTGGGCACCAGGTAGCCCGTAAGGACCAGTTGAGTAGCCCGCTGGCCTGTTCTAAAAATAGCTCAAATAGCAGCACGTACCAGCGAGCTGCCTCTATTTTTTTACATTTTGTTTTTTTACTCGCAAAATAAAAATAAAATAAAAAAAAATGTAATAAATATTTGGATTGTATTTAATCATTTTTGAAGACAAATGCGTTTCACTAGTTTTTTATAGCAATACGTATCTTTCATTTTTAAAAATGTATTTATGTCCCAATAATCCCAAGCACTTGGTTTTCCCCCGAGGTTGTTGTTAAAGTGCTTTCCACTTTGTACTGTAAATAAATACAATTAATTTATGCAAAATTTAAATTAAATACCTGCAACCACCAAACTAAGCTGAACTACTGTATAATACTGCTAATAAGATAACTATTAAGAAATAAATAACTTGAGTGTAGGCAAAAAAAAAAAATGGATGTACTGTGTAGTTGAACTTGGATTTACGACTCACTCTATTTTTGATTGACAAACTTTTAGATTGAGGCAAATGCCAAAGCAGACCTATTTCAAAGCTGAGAAGAGCCACCTCTCGTTCAGCGGCGCCTCTTCCAAAGCACACACAAACGGCCCCTTCCCCCGATCCCTACCCTTTTTCCCTCGATTTGTCTGCTCCTTTGCCAATGTTAATGTTGTAACCTTATGATTGTTAAAGTTAAGTTTTGTGATTTCTGATCGTTTGTGAGGGCACAAAATTAAGAGAAAGTTGATCCATCCCCTCCCTGTTATGTTTGTTTGATATACAGTACTGTATAGCACTCTCCATTTTGTTCAAAGTGTACAAACCTTCACTCAAAAGTATTTGGCCACACATCCAAATGATGAGGCAGTTGTATAAAATCAGGCATTTAAGCATGGAGACTTTCTAGAAACATTTGTGAAAGAATGGGCCGCTCTCAGTGATTTCCAGCGTAGAACTGTCATAGGATGCCACGTGTGCAACAAGTCCAGTCGTGAAGCCTCCTCACTCCTAAATATTCCAAAGCCAACCGTCGGCTATAAGAAAATGAAAGAGTTTGGGAACAACAGCAACTCAGCCATGAAGTGGTAGACCACGTAAACTGACCGATAGGGGTCACCGCATTTTGAAGCGCATAGTGCAAAGACATTCTGTCAGGTGGTACAGCGCTCCAATCTTCATGTGAACTTCCAATTAGCCCACGTACAGCACGCAGAGAGCTTCATGGAATGGGTTTCCATGGCCGTGCAGCTGGATCTAAGCCATACATCACCAAGTCCAACGCAAAGCGTGGGATGCAGTGGTGTAAACCACGTGGCCACTGGACTCTAGAGCAGTGGAGACACGTTCTCTGGAGCGATGAATCACGCTTTTCTATCTGGCAATCTGATGGACCAGTCTGGGTTTGGAAGATGCCAGGAGAACGGCACATTTCGGACTGCATTGTGCCCAGTGTGAAATTTGGTGGAGGAGTAATTATGGTGTGGGTTTGTTTTTCAGGAGTTGGGTTTGGCCCCTTGGTTCCAGTGAAAGGAACTTTGAATGCTCCAGGATACCGAAACCTTTTTGGACAATTCCATGGGATGGCACCTCAAGTTCATCGTCGAGTAAAGGCAGGTGGCCAAATACTTTTGGCAATATTTACATTTTTTCTCATGGAGAAATTTGCTTCACTATGAAAACTTTTCAATTCATGAAGTTCGTAAATGGAGGTTCTACTCTACTTGTAAGTGCAGTATAAGACACATGGATAGTAAGACTTGAAAAGGGGAGTTGCCGACTGTGTGTGTGTGTGTGTGTGTGTGTGTGTGTGTGTGTGTGTGTGTGTGTGTGTGTGTGTGTGTGTGTGTGTGTTCTGCTGGCGAGTGGGGAGGAGGAAAGAGGTTTACTGCAGCACAGTGCACAAGTGGGACAGAGAACGTGGAGTAAAGTACTGCAAAACACTGGAACTCCTAGACACTGTTTTCCGGACTGAAAGAAGAAGAAGAAGGGGGCGTAGGAGGAGTAAGGGCAAGGGTGGGGGACATCTTGGGGGCTGCAGCGGCATCATCACTCCTGTCTGCTCAACTTTTAACAGGACAGTCGGCTTGTATGAGTGGAGCTGGAAAAGACGGGAATGGACAAGCACAAAGGTAAGAAGACACTTTGAGTTGAGACTTGTAGACTCGAGGCAAAGAAAATGCACAAAACGGGAGAGGAAAATACGTGTACAGTAAGTACAGTCAACGCATGATGTCGTTCTGTACCTTCATGCACCCATGCAATCAGCGTCAATAACAAAATCGACCACAGAGAGGACTTAAAACCGTAGTAAAAACAAATGATATGATTAAGGAATGGGTATGGATTTTCAAACTGTGGCGTGAGTACCACTGCTGGTACTTAGAAACACCACATTTAGTAATGGAGATCTATAGTATACACGCAAAGTAATCGTACAAGTACAAATGATTAAACATTCATTCCAATCCCCTTCTAAAACTATGGTGGTACTAAGCTAGACATTGATGTTGGTGTATAATGAGATTTGTTTTAAATGGAAAAATATCAATAATGTATACCAGTGGTTCTCAAATGGGGGTACGCATACCCCTTGGGGTACTTGAAGGTATGCCAAGGGGTACGTGAGATTTTTTTTTTAAATGTTTTAAAAATAGCAACAATTCCAAAATCCTTTATAAATATATTTTTTGAATAATACTTCAACAAAATATGAGTGTAAGTTCATAAACTGTGAAAAGAAATGCAACAATGGAATATTCAGTGTTGACAGCTAGATTTTTGTGGACATGTTTCATAAATATTGATGTTAAAGATTTATTTTTGTGAAGAAATGTTTAGAATTAAGTTGATGAATCCAGATGGATCTCTATTACAATCCCCAAAGAGGGCACTTTAAGTTGATGATTACTTCTATGTGTAGAAATATTTATTTATAATTGAATAACTTGTTTATTTTTCAACAAGTTTTTAGTTATTTTTATATCTTTTTTTCCAAATGGTTCAAGAAAAACCACAACAAATGAGCAATATTTTGCACTGTTATACAATTGAACAAATCAGAAACTGATGACATAGTGCTGTATTTTACTTCTTTATCTCTTTTTTTCAACCAATAATGCTTTGCTCAGATTAGGGGGTACTTGAATTAGAAAAATGTTCACTGAAAAAAGGTTCAGAACCACTGATGTATACGTATGAAATAGGCACGACATCATTTTAATAACGACATTGACTTCCTTTTATTCTCAATCAAATATGAACTTTACAGTACAGATACGAACGAAATGCTGTTGCATTTGCTGGTTGCCGTGCAGGATGAACGAGCAATAAGGTGCAGATATCAATCCAATCCAATCCACTTTATTTGTATAGCACATTTAAACAACATAAATGTTTCCAGAGTGCTGCACAACAGTATTAAAAACAATATTCAAATATCCTTAGCTCCACTAAGTACTGAATAAAAAATAAAACCAATATAAAAATGATTAAAAATGATTTTAAAGGGTAAAACCAATTAAAACAATAAATAGAAATCAATATTAAAAAAAAAAAAAAGATATAAATAGATAGGATCCAGCATCCCCTACGACCTCGAAAGGGATAAGTGGTAGAAAATGGATGGATTACTGTACATATAAATATATTGCACAAATGCATATGCATCCACGTTTATTATAGAAATATTATTTAATTAATATTGAATTTGAGTTTATTTGGAGCATGCAAGCATACAACATGATACATCACAATTTCCAGTTTCTCTTTTCAACATGTTCGAAAAGAAGTAGGAAGAAGCAGAGTTTATTTAATCCTACCCCTTTTCTTTTACATAACAGTTGCTAAAACTTTTGTTCACTTCTTGTTCTCAATGTATTCACAATATACTCCATAAGTAATCACAATAAAAATAAATAATTGGTGAAGTAAGTTTTATTCCATACGATGAGATAAGTAAGATTATTTTGAGAATGAAAGAATGAATGTGTGAATAAAATCAGAATGTTTATTATGGTTCTTCTTTTTTGTACTTTGTAAACACTTCAAGTTTGAAGAGTTTCTTGAAGTGGATCATATTAGTACATTGTTTGATAGCTTTGCTTAATCCATTCCATAATTTAATTCCACATACTGATATACTGAAGATCTTAAGTGTTGTACGTGCGTACAAATGTTTTAAATTACATTTTTCTCGAAGATTATATTTCTTTTCTTTTGTTGAGAAGAATTGTTGTATATTTTTGTGAAGCAGATTATAGTTTACTTCGTGTACAATTTTAGCTGTTTGCAATTCCACTATGTTGTGGAATTTCAGTATCTTTGATTCAATAAATAAAGGGTTTCTATGTTCTCTATATCCAACATTATCTATTATTCTAATTGATTTTTTTGTAACACTGTTAGTGAATGATATTACTCATCACTGAAATTAATAGGTCTGAAATAAAACGTGGCTATAAAGAAACTTAAAAAACCCAGGAAGTATTTGCAAAGCAGACAACACTACTAATGGTATAAAAAAAGGTTTTTGACTAAAATAATAGCGCTAAAACTTGACATTGAACATTAAAGGTTATTTTTTAGTGACAAGCAGAATATGACGAACGTACACAAACAGATCCTCCCGAGAGCCAGCGTCCACTACAGTGGACCTTTTTGTTTCGCATAACAGGGCTATTTTCCATCCCGAAATGGTACAACTCTGACAAAAGGTTAAATGCAAATGGTTCTCAGGAGTGTAAACGAATATATTGTGTGAAAACACAGACTGTATACAGTAAATAAACTGCAAATGTGAAACAAAATATGACACTTTTACGTCATTGGGCTCTGAACCACAGTTTGTTGACCCCTGATCTTGTTCTCTGCAAAAAGAGAAAGTACTTCAAAAAGTAAAACCCTTCGCAAAATCGTTTCCACTGCAGTGTGCTGATGAATTCCAAATAGCGCTAACATTGTTCTCAAAACATTCCTGGGATTCCTGTGGGTATATTTGTCCATTTGGGATGAGCAAGGCCATTTCATTTATTTACATACGTATATGTATATACTGTATATATATATATCGACTTCCTTATTGCGCTATGATCACAACTCTCCCAGATGGAGTGGTGTGTGTGTGTGTGTGTGTGTGTGTGTGTGTGTGTGCGTGTGTGCGTGTGTGTGTGTGTGTGTGTGTGATGGACATTTTAGATGGTAGGGAAAAGCGCTTTCACAGACTGGTTTCTTTACTGGTTGCAACAATGGCAACAAGTCAAACTGTACAGTAGGATGTAAAAAGGACCATCTCTGTTAACCCACCCAGCCCCCGTCAATGTGTGTGTGTGTGTGTGTGTGTGTGTGTGTTTCAATGGGGCACTGTCGCAAGATGCCAAATTCTTCATGTTTTTTTCATGTCATTCCATTGATGTGGAGGACTTCATTGCATTCGTTTATGTTCAAGTCCATTCATACAAACGTCGCAAGATAAAGCAAGGTATTTGTTCTTTCTTTTAATTGCAAGAGGGCCTTTTTTTCCTCATTTCATTTTAAATTTCTTGCTGCAAAAAAACACGTATATTTTCTCTGCGGTGAAAACATATTTCACGGTGGTCACTCCGTTATTCCCACAATCCCCGAAGCATGCGAATCGATTGCTACAGTAAATGTTCGCAAAATGCTCCGAGCATACTTGCCAACCTAGAGACCTCCGATTTCGGGAGGTGGGGGCATGGTTTAGAGGGGAGGAGTATATTTACCTTACCGCTAGATTCAACAAGTCAAGCATTTCATATATATCCATCCATCCATTTTCTACCGCTTATTCCCTTTTGAGGTCGCGGGGGGCGCTGGCGCCTATCTCAGCTACAATCGGGCGGAAGGCGGGGTACACCCTGGACAAGTTGCCAACTTATCGCAGGGCCAACACAGATAGACAGACAACATTCACACTCACATTCACACACTAGGGCCAATTTAGTGTTGCCAATCAACCTATCCCCAGGTGCATGTCTTTGGAAGTGGGAGGAAGCCGGAGTACCCGGAGGGAACCCACGCATTCACGGGGAGAACATGCAAACTCCACACAGGAAGATCCCGAGCCTGGATTTGAACCCTGGACTGCAGGAACTTCGTATTGTGAGGCAGACGCACTAACCCCTCTTCCACCGTGAAGCCCTATTTCATATATATATATATATATATATATACAGTATATATATAAGAAATACTTGACTTTCAGTTAATTCTACCTATATATGTATACATATGTATACAATTGTTTCATTATATATATATATATATATTTATTTTATTATATATAAAAAGATAAAATAAATACTTGAATTTCACTGTTCATTTATTTACACATTTACACACACACATCATTCATCTACTCATTGTTGAGTCAAGGGTTGAATTGTTTATCTTTGTTTTTCTAACCATATGCATGTACAGTAGATGGCAGTATTGTCCTGTTTAAGGGTGTCACAACATTGCTGTTTAAGGCATTCGTACTGCTTTACGGTAGACGAAAACGGACTGCTGTTGTTGTGTGTTGTTTTACCGCGCTGTGAGGACGTTAATGAAACTGCCTAACAATAAACCCACATAAGAAACCAAGAACTCGCCCTCGATCATTCTACAGTCATTGGGCGGACACGCTCTTTATACACGCCACTCAGGTCCGCATGGAGCTGGAGGGGGCGTGGCCTCCAGCTCCGCCTGAATTTTGGGGGGAAAATTTTCACCGGAAGGTTTTCGGGAGAGGCGCTGAATTACGGGAGTCTACCGGAAAATCCGGGAGGGTTGGCAAGTATGGCTCCGAGTTAAGATTGTTTTGGTACAGTACAGTATATACCGTATTTCCTTGAATTGCCGCATGGCATATAGTATGCGCCTGCCGGGTCAAACTCGCTTTCCAAAATAATTAGCGCATGCTTAGTATTACCGCCTGGTCAAAGTCGTGACGTCACAAGTGACACTTCCCCTGTCATCATTTTCAAAATGGAGGAGGCTGATTTCAATACCGGTAATTTGAAATCGCATAAATGGAAGAAGGTTAAGAGCTAATCAGTAGGATTTAAGGTCCAAGCTTACATCACACTAACATTTTTACTGCATACCTCTGGTAAGTGCTGGAGTGAGAAGAGGTTTTAAAATAATTAGCGCATGCTTACTTTTACCGCATGCCTTTGGTAAAATTAATTAGCGCCCCGGCGGTATATTCAATACAGTTTCAAAATATATTTTTCCATTTGAAATTATCCATTTTCATATTTAGTGAGGGTTTTTTTGGCGTATTTTTAAAAAAATATCTTGATGACTAGCTAGAACACAGCAATGTGCTACATTCATTGCCCACTAGGGGAGCTGCAGTTATAAAAGTATTTTTGGTCAAAACCCGTCAATCACTACATAACCAAATCATGCCAAAGCCCTTTTAGACTCCTCTATATTTAGAATACATGTCCTCCAATGTAAAAAAAAAATTTTTTTATTTATCTGTAACTGTAGTTTGTTTTGCCCTGTGATGAGGTGGCGACTTGTCCAGGGTGTACGCGCCTTCCGCACGAATGCAGCTGAGATAGGGCTCCAGCACCCCCGGCTATAGTTATTTTGTTTCTCCATGCACTATTGCTGCTATTAGGCCTTTTCTAAATGTGACTTTCTTCAGGCTTCCGATTGGCTACATTCCAGTTAAGTCGTACTTTAGCGCCACCTACTGCTGCGGCATGCACTTGACAGCCGCTAAAGTTATAGGAGTTGCCGCCAAGTGGCCATTTCAAAGAATGCAGACACCCGTTTTTTGTACAGCATAAACAAAGGGTGTCCAAACCGTTTCCACAGAGGTCCATACACTGAAAAATGTGGGAGCCATTTTGATATTTTTCATTTTCAAAACCAATACAATGCATATTTTTTTTCTAAACCCATAAGGGTCTCAAGTATTAAAAATGTTAAAAAATTGATTCTCACATTAGTGAATTGTGAATTATATTTATATAGCGCTTCTTCTCTAGTGACTCAAAGCGCTTTACATAGTGAAACCCAGTATCTAAGTTACATTTAAACCAGTGTGGGTGGCACTGGGAGCAGGTGGGTAATGTGTCTTGCCCAAGGACACAACGGCAGTGACTAGGATGGCAGAAGCGGGAATCAAACCTGTAACCCTCAAGTTGCTGGCACGACCACTCCAGCAACTGAGCTATACCACGCCAACCGTGTATTATATTATTAACCGTATCCACACGGCATCCATTACAAGTACTACTGAAATGAGATTTTCTTATTTAAACGGGGATAGCAGGTCCATTCTATGTGTCATACTTCATAATTTCGCGATATTGCCATATTTTTGCTGAAAGGATTTAGTAGAGAACATCCACGATAAAGTTCTCAACTGGAGAAAAGCCCTGCCTCTACCGGAAGTCGTCACATGTTGATGGCTCCTCACATATTCATATTGATTTTAATAGGAGCCTCCAACAAAAACAGCTATTCGGACCGAGAAAACGACATTTTCCCCATTAATTTGAGCGAGGATGAAAGATTCGTGTTTGAGGATATTGATAGCGACGGACTAGAAAAAAAAAAAAAAAACGCGATTGCAATCACGTTGCATTGAGACCGATTCATATGTTTTTAGACACATTTACTAGGATCATTCTGGGAAATCCCTTATCTTTCTATTGTGTTGCTATTGTTTTAGTGAGTTTAACAGTACCTGATAGTCGGAAGTGTACATCCACGGCCGGGTGTTAACGTGCAGTGTCTCGGGGAAGTCGACGGCAGCTGTACAGGAGGCGCAAGCTCAGCTGATATCCGGTACGAGGCGACTTTTTAACCACAATTTTCTCACCGAAAACTGCTGGTTAATATGTAGTCGGGATCCATGTCCGCTGTGATCCATACTAAAGTTTCACCTCCGTGAATTTTAAACAAGGAATCACCGTGTGTTTGTGTGGCTAATGGCTAAACCTTCCCAACTCCGTCTTTGTACTTTGACTTCTCCAATATAAATTGAACAAATTGCGAAAGATTCTGTGTAATTATGCCGTTAAAGCAGACGACTTTTAGCTGTGTGTGTGCGCAGCGCTCATATTCATAACAGCCCGTAACGACACGCGTACACGTCATCATTACGCGACGTTTTCAAGAAAAAAGTCACTGGAACTTTAAGTTTGCAATTTAGCAAACTAAAAAGGCCGTATTGGCATGTGTTGTAGTGTTAATATTTCATCATTGATATATAAACTATCAGACTGTGTGGTCGGTAGTAGTGGGTTTCAGTAGGCCTTTAAGGATAAAAAAATCACTTCATATTCTCTACTGCTTGCTAGAGTTACCATATCTGAGTTATTGTGTAGAAATATGGGGAAATAATTACAAAAGTACACTTCATTTACTAACGGTGTTACAAAAAGATAAATAAAAATAATACATAATATTGGATATAGAGAACATTCAAACACTTTGTTTATGAAATCCAAAATATTGAAATTCAATGATTTGGTGAATTTGCAAACAGCAAAAATTATGTAGAAAGCAAACTATACGCTGGAGGAACAATGATGATTATTGAACTTTATATATATATATATATGAATAGTAATGGAGTTAATTATGAAGATAACTGTTGTATTTAGAAATCTTTGACATAATAGTGTTACAAATATGAAACAGGAAGTGAACATATGCGTGAGAAAATCCTATGAGGTGAAAAAGGGGTAGGTTTATATCAGCTTTGCTTCTTCCTATTCCTTTTCGGGCTTGTTGTAAAGAGAAATGAAAATATGTGATGATTCATGTTGAAACTGCAGTCATGTTGGAAATTAATGTCGACCAAACCAAAGTCAAAACATTTAAAAAGAAAAAAAATCATACATTTCAAAATTAACTTCAGTTATAAGTTTGTATTATTTTTGTAGTGTTAATTTTTTGATAATTGCCCCTTTTTTTTTTTTCAAAAAGAAAACTTTTTTTATAAGCCAAAAACATAAAGAATATAATATTTTCCCCCCAAAAGGAGTTATATTTAATGTGAAGTAATTAGCGCCTTGAATAGGTTAATAATTCATAACATTTATTTTGATTCATTATAATTTGTTGGGCAATGACATCTCTCCCGTCCAAAGGCAAAACCCAGTAACTCAATTTTGGTCAAAACTGAGCTGATAATTTTGGAGTTCCTAGGTGATATGATTTACATTAGTGTATGCGATATTGTAATTTGTTCCGTAAGTAAGCTGTTACGCGCATGGCAGGACCTAGCAACTACCACATAACCGCGTAGATACAACAGAAAAACCTAGTATCTCAAGGGACCAATCGGAGCTTCTTTGTCAGTCGCCTTATTGTCTTTAATGAGACATTTGCACGAATGGGGGCCGACGGTCAACCGGATTATGTGATATTATGGCACGAGGGGATATTTGGAAGATTGGCCCAGGACGTTGCAAGCACCTTCATTAAATGTATTGTTCTTGATTCTTCCCCTTGCATAGTCTTTTGGGCAGATAACTGTGGAGGTCAAAATGAAAACTGGACGTTGTACATGGCTCTTGCCCAATGTGCAAACGCAGAATGGGGCCCACCCGAGATTGTGATAAAATATCTGGAGAAAGGGCACACATTCATGAGAGCAGATTCAATCCCTGGCTCAATCGGCAAGAAAATGAAAGCTCAAGAAAACATCTAAGCGTTTGATGACTTTGTAGATCTTTGTAAGACAGCATCAAGATAGTCTGGTTTTCCTTTGTTTTCTCAAAATCAGCTAGAAGCTTTGGACGGGAGATCTCTGAGGCTTTGTGTCATTAGTCAACATTGCAACTTTTTCTTGTTATTTTTCGCCCGTTTGCTCTTTTGTTCCACTTTGTTTTAGTTTTTTTTAAATAATATTTTCACAATGTGTTAAAAAAATGAGCTGCGGGCCGCAAACTTTGGACACCCCCTGCTTTAAACACAAGTGGCTATGTAATGTCGACGGAGGTGATCCTTAGGGAGGAATATGAAAGCGGAGATAAATGGCTGGAGGTGAAAGAGTTTGTTGACAGGAGGACAGTGAATAGAATCCTAGCAAACACCACAGGCAGCCAATGCAGGGGGGCTACAACTTGAGGACTTTCAGAGGGGGGGAAGGCGGGACCTGGGATGACAAGGCCACACATTGTTTAGGACCGAGGATGAGGAGGAGGAGGATGACGATGGGTGTGTTTCCTCGAAACCTGCAGGTTTCAGTGCTCGCCTACTCTCAAACCTCCTGCCAGAAAAGATTGGAGTGAAAAACACCTGCAGGAGCTGAAATGTTTCTGGAGGACGAGAAGGTTGTTTCTCAGCTGCCTTTCATCAGTTCATTGGCCACCTTTCTACCCTAATGTTTGTGTATCAAGAAACACTTTTAAGACATTTTATACGTTTGGGAAAATAATGCATGAATACATATCTTCTCGTGTTCTGGGATATATAATTAATGTACAGTACTGGCCAAAAGTTTGGAAACCTTCTCATGTCAATGCGTTTTCTTTATTATGGTTCTCTATAGCAAGCTAATGTCTAATATCCCTCCGCAGTGCAGCTTCTAAGTCACTAAGTTTCTTAAGTAATATTATCACTGGAGGACGAAGGGACGAGGAATAGCTTAATACGCTGCACTAAACACACAGTAGGATACAAAAACTAGTGAAGGCGGATCGATAAACTAAATCAAATCTAACTTTCTTTAGATACCGCATTTTATTCACAGGCAAGTGGCAAACACAAAGTGGTTTAAAGAAAAAAAGAAAGGAAGAGAAGAAATCACATACATAAAAACTCACGCCACTATTGATAATAGCAAAAGAAAACATGGCATTGAAGATTGTGGAAAAACGCCACCTTTAAGGCGTCTGTCTACACAGGAGAATAACTAAATTTAGCGCCATCTGAAAAGTAGTATGGAACATATCAAAAATATGTAAACATTTAATATAAATAATAAGTTAATAAAAAAAAACATACAATTCAGAGATTAATGGTAGTTGTAGGAGCAATAAATACAAAATAAAAGAAGAGTCTAACATAATCAGTGAAAAGTCTGTCGATACAAACAACGATACCAAGTATAGTATATTTTGATCGATTTTTCGTATTTGCTGTTGTTTAAAAACTCAGGATAGTCAATAGTTTTTACTTTTTTTAAAGTTATTGTGCATGATGGTCTTTATTGTAAATGTTGCGAATAAAAAAAAAAAAGAATAAAGAAATCATTAAAATATTGAGTATTTATTTTTTTCATGACTATTTACATCAAGGGTGTCAAGATCGGGGGCCCACATGGAGAAAAATCTACTCCCAAGTGGGCCGGACTGGTAAAATCACGGCACAATATAAATAAAGAAAACTTCAGATTGTGTTATTTGTTTTAAAAAATAGAACAAGCACATTCTGAAAATGTACACATCATAATGTTGGGGTTTTTACACTTACATGTTGCGGTTGATAGTATTCTTTGTTATTTATACGTTCTGAATAAATGATGTGATAATGTTCATCAGTCAAATCATTGAGGGTTTTTTTTTCAATCTATCAAGATAAAAAAAATATAAAAATCAAATTACAGTATGTTATTTATGTAGTTTGCTCATTTTCCTCGACTGGTGCACTAACGTGGTATATATTTTTTTACATTTGTAGCATCTACAAAGATACAAAGAATTGCTAGAGCGACATCTAGTGGAGACATTCAGAACAGCATTTCGGCCAATCTTATACTTATTAAACTTATCCCACGGACAGGATGAAACCTGTTTGTGGGCTTGATCCTACATTTGACACCCCTGATTGTCACTGAAGGCATCAAAACCATGACACCTGTGAAGTGAAAACACTTGAAGCTCATCTAAAGAATGCCAAGAGTGTGCAAAACAGTATACAGAACAAAGGGTGGCTATTTTGAAGAAACTACAATATAAATATGTTTTCGGTTATTTTACCCCCTTTTTTTGCTAAGTACATAACTCCACATGTTTTCATTCATAGTTTTGAAGCCTTCAGGGACAATCTACAATGTAAATAGTCATGAAAATAAAGAAAACGCATTGAATGAGAAGGTGTCTCCAAACTTTTGGCCTGTACTGTACATTTGGCCGACAGAGATTTGAATAGTATCGTCATATCGTTATAATGCACGGTGACACATTATCACGATATATGTCCCGCAAATTTGACAGTCACTACATTTCCATGCACCAAATTAGTTTGATTCCTAAAACAATTAGTTTTTTTTGTATTTTTACACTGACGTGTGAAGTCCAAGTGTCCATGCACTCTCTCAAATCCGACTATTGGTCATACGCCATGTGCCTCCCGTACATGAAATAAGCGCGGATAACTGAATTGCGTCACACTATAATCTGCGGATCCTTACAACTTGTTAAAAGTGATGTCCGCTGTAATATTGACACATATTAGAAATATTACATCTGTAATGGATTTGCTGATGTCAAATAGCAGACAGCCTCAAGAAATGAGCTTGGATTGCGCTTCGAACTGCCAAGAATGTATTGGGTCGGATGCAAGAAAAGTTTTTACGGAGGAATTTTTGCACAAAAATCATGGAAACAAAATTTTTGAATGTCTTGGAGTTGATTCAAAAGGCTCTGTGAATCGTTGGAAGGAGTTTTGAATCCGAAGGAAAAGACTGTTGGTGCCCAGACTGAAATCCAGAGGAAGGTTGCTACTCTGGACCATCTTGACATTTTCTTAGCTACCTTCTGAAAAAAATGCGTTTCTTTTTTTTCTACCATTGATGCACTTCAAAATGCTGTGTTATTTTGATTTGTGAAGCACATAAATAGGTTGAAAAATGTGGAAATGGTGGAAGTTTGAAAAATGGCCAATTCATTTTGAATGGGAAAAAAATCCCGGAAAACCTGGAATTCTGGGAATTTGTCAAGGGAAAGCCCGCGATTCCCGAATAGGCTGAACAGTTTGAAGATGGAACGGTTTGAATTGGGTGAAAAATGTGGAAGGTAGAACGCACCAAAATCTGGAGAACAAGGAGAAGAAAAAGAATACTAAATCAATACATTTTGGTTTCGAACAGGGGCGCTCACACTTTTTCTGCAGGCGAGCTACTTTTCAATTGACCAAGTCGAGGAGATCTACCTCATTCCTATTTATAATTTATATTTATTTATTTATGAAAGAGACATTTTTGTTAACAAGTTAATGGGGTTTAATGATAATACAAGCATGTTTAACACACATAGATTCCTTTCTTTCATGAAGACAAGAATATAAGTTGGTGTATTACCTGATTCTGATGACTTGCATTGATTGGAATTAGACAGTGGTGCTGATAACGTCCGCATTTTCAAATGGAGGAAAAAAAAAAAAGTCCTCCTTTCTGTCCAATACCACATGAAAGTGGTTGGATTTGGCATCTCATTTGTCCAACTTGCATACTCCTTTTTAAACACTTTGTTATGAGAGTAGCATAAGTGTGTGGCCCTTTAATGTCTGGCAGCGGGTGAGTGACGTCAGTGACTGTGCGGGTGGGCAAGCAAGTGAGAGAGCGGTCGCTGAGGGCGGGGGAGAAATCCATTGGCATCAAACTCCGTAGCTTGCTAGCTTGTGCGCGCTAGCTTTCTGAGACTCTTATTTTGTTAGCACAGGCAGGATGAAACAGGTCTTTTATGGTGAAGACAGGAACTGTGCAGTCGGTCTTTAGAGTTTTGACAGTAGGTACAGAGTCTCTAGAAATAAAATGTGTTTCTCTGCGTCCGCCCTGTTAGTGATTTTTTTCTTAAATATGAGCTTGCAGCAGCCAGCGTCATCTCACAAGATCCTCGGGTGCCGAGAATGTCAAACAACTGACGAAAGTGAAGGCTTGGTATGATTGATGATTGCTCATTTTTATGTCTATTTTTTAATGCCTGGCTTGAGATCGACTGACACACCCTCCGAGATCGACCAGTCGATCGCGATCGACGTAATGGGCACCCCTGGTTTAGAACAACAAAAGTGTGAAAGCTTTGGAGCCTTCACACAGTAATTTTGGTGTAGAAAACCAAATGTGTGAATGCTCCAAAGCATTCACACAATTATATTGGATTGCGCTTCAAACTGCCTAGATTGTCTTGGGTCGGATGCAAATAAAAATCGGCGGAAGAGTTTTTTTGGACAAAAATTATGGAAACAAACCTTTGAATGTCTTGGGGTTCATTAAACAATATCTGTGAATTGATGGAAGGAGTTTTAAATCCGAAGGAAAAGACTGTTGGTACCCTGACTGATATCCAGAGGAAGGTTGCTATTGTTCTGGAACATCTTGACATTTTCTTAGCTACCTTCTTAAAGGCCTACTGAAACCCACTACTACCCACCACGCAGTCTGATATATCAGTATATATATATATATATCATATATGAATATATATATATATATCAATATATCAATGATGAAATATTAACATTGCAACTCACCCTAAGGGAGAGCCCCGCCACCTGGCGGAGGAAACTCATTTCGGCCGCTTGTACCCGTGATCTTATCCTTTCGGTCATGACCCAAAGCTCATGACCATAGGTGAGGATGGGAACGTAGATCGACCGGTAAATTGAGAGCTTTGCCCTCCGGCTCAGCTCCTTCTTCACCACAACGGATCGGTACAACGTCCGCATTACTGAAGACGCGGTTAATATTTCATCATTGATGTATAAACTATCAGACTGCGTGGTCGGTAGTAGTGGGTTTCAGTAGGCCTTTAAGGAGTTAAGCCAAACTACTTGAGAAATCAGACCAATTTAGTGCATGGACATGTGCTGAGTGACAATCCTCGCCAGGGTGGTGGTAGTGCACGGGCTGACGAGGGGGGCCCCGGTTTTGACGGCGGAATGCAATGATTGGTGATCTAAGTTGTCAATCACGAACAGCTCAGCTTCGCCGAGCGGTTGTGTCACCTCTCTTTCGACTGCAATGGGTTTTTTCCTACTGCTCCGAACAAGGCCTGGACCCACACCGCCTGTGTGAAAGACCAGCTTACTATTACTGAGCTAAAACCCAGACCGTCTCCCGGATCGCCAGTCCTTAATGTGAAATTGACTGGCTTCTATAACACACCCACGGACATACATGCACCTGTCGCAATGGAGATGTATTCATTAGTGTTGTCCCGATACCAATATTTTGGTAGCAGTACCAAAATGTATCTCGATACTTTTCTAAATAAAGGACACGACGAAAAATAGCATTATTGGCTTTATTTTAACAAAAAATCTTTGGGTACATTAAACATATGTTTCTTATTGCAAGTTTTCCTTCAATAAAATAGTCAACATACAAGACAACTTGTCTTTTAGTAGTAAGTAAACAAAGACTCCTAATTAGTCTGCTGACATATCCAGTAACATATTTTGTCATTTTACATTCTATTATTTGTTCAACATTATAAAGGACAAGTGGTAGAAAATGTATTATTAGTCTACTTGTTCATTTACTGTTAATATCTGCTTCATTTCTCTTAACATTTTTTATCTACACTCCTGTTAAAATGTAATCACTTTATTTTTCTGTTGTTTGATACTTAATATTAGTTTTGGATGATACCACAAAAGTGGGTATCAATTCGATACCAAGTCGTTACAGGATCATACATTGATCATATTCAAAGTCCTCATGTGTACAGGGTAGGGCTGGGCGATATGGCCTTTTTTTTAAATATCTCGATATTTTTAGGCCATATCGCGATACACGATATATATCTCGATATTTTGCCTCAGCCTTGAATGAACACTTGATACATATAATCACAGCAGTATGATGATTCTATGTGTCTACATTAAAACATTCTTCTTCATACTGCATTGATATATGCTCAGGATTTTACAACTAAATCAATTGACCAAAACTGTATTTATTTAACAGTTATTAAACAATGTCACAAACATTCATGTCATTTCCAAAACAGAAAGTGCAAGATTGTCGGAGACATTTTAAGTGTCAAATAAAAATGAGCTGCATAATAGGAAATCAAATGGTGTTCGTCCTTCGCTATGTGGTAGATTACTACGGACGTAATTAAATTCTGTTCTTGACCATTTTTTTCATACGGCGTTGATGTGGAAATATTTGCCTCGGCATTTTGATGATGTGGGCGTGTGGCACCGAATGGAGATGTTGACATGCGGAGTAAGAACTCTTCATTCTCTAGCAGGTGACTTTTCAAATGATGCTACATATTAGCAGTAATGCTACTATTTGTAGCAACGCTTTTGGCCCACACTTGACAAATTACGGTTGTCAGTTCGACATATTCCCACTTAAAGCCAAATACCGCCGGACGATCGACCCCCGGCTGTTTTTCTTGGGAATTAATTCTTCCTTCATTCGCATCTTCTTTCTCTCGTATTACCACTTGCACGGCTCCTCTAGCTTCACAGCTAACGTTACCCGCGCTGCTACCTCTCTGCTCCGCGTGGGCGTATACGTATGTGACGTGTGTAAGAAGATGCACGTGTCTGTAGGAAGGAGACACAAGAAAGAGTGAGAAGAGCCTGTAATGTGATGCCCGCAGCTAAAAGCAACTGCGTGAGAACGTATACTCGAATATCACGATATATTCATTTTCTATATCGCACAGAGACAAACGATTTCTCCAACTTGTCGTGACATCCGCTTTTCCTCCATACAAACAGCGTGCCGGCCAAGTCACATAATGTAAGCGGCTTGTACACACACATAAGTGAATGCACCACATACTTGGTCAACAGCCATACAGGTCACACTGAGGGTGGCCGTACAAACAACTTTAACACTGTTACAAAAATGCGCCATACTGTGAACCCACACCAAACACAGAGAACAACCGCACCGTAACACAACATAAACACAACAGAAAAAATACCCAGAACCCCTTGCAGCAGTAATTATTCCGGGACGCTACAGTATACAACCCCCGCTACCACCAAACCCCACCCACCTCATTGTTATTTTATTTTCAAATTTATTAGCCTATGGAATAAGTTAATGTTGCTATTTACCTCAGAAGGCTGCAAATAGAAAAGAGGCATTACATTTTTTATTTAAATTTTATTTAATATAGTTGTGTAAGTGTTGCTTGTTCTATATTCAGTGTTAAAGCAAACCAGTGTAGCAAACTGAGCAATAATTAATGTTTTATTCATGCACTTTCTCTTGCTACTTCAAGGCTTGAACGTTTGATTCATTCATTATTGTTATTTTATTTTCAAATTTATTATTAGCCTGCGGAAAAAGTTTATTTTGATATTTACCTCAGAAGATATATCGCCCAGACCTAGTCCAGGGACATATTTCCTGAGTTTATAAACATAATATATATATTTTTTTAAAAACAAAATAAAGTACCGGCAGACCGGTACTTTTTAGAGGCTGTATAGTACCGAATAAGTTCAGTAAAAATTCTGTCGATACAAGCATCACAACAACGATACCAAGTGTAGTATCAGTATATGGTCGAAACAATTAGATCGATATTTCGTTTTTGCTATTGTTTAAAAACTCAGGAAATAAAAGTGAATGGTTTTTGCTTTTTTTGAAGTTCCATCCATTCATCCTCTTCCGCTTCTCCGAGGTCGGGTCGCGGGGGCAGCAGCCTAAGCAGGGAAGCCCAGACTTCCCTCTCCCCAGCCACTTCGTCTAGCTCTTCCCGGGGATCCCCAGGCGTTACCAGCCAGCCTTTTTTTTTAAAGGTATTTTTCACTATTGTCTTTATTGTATCCATCCATCCCATCCATTTTCTACCGCTTATTCCCTTTCGGGCCGCTGGGGTACACCCTGGACAAGTCGCCACCTCATCGCAGGGCCAACACACATAGACAGACAACATTCACACTCACATTCACACACTAGGGCCAATTTAGTGTTGCCAACCAACCTATCCCCAGGTGCATGTCTTTGGAAGTGGGAGGAAGCCGGAGTACCTGGAGGGAACCCACGCATTCACGGGGAGAACATGCAAACTCCACACAGAAAGATCCCGAGCCTGGATTTGAACCCAGGACTGCAGGAACTTCGTATTGTGAGGCAGACGCACTAACCCCTCTGCCACCGTGAAGCCCGTCTTTATTGTAAATGTTGCCAATAAAAAAAAGAATCAGAAAATCATTAAAATATTGAGTATTATTTTTTACACCGCTATGTTTTTGTCGGATTATAATTGCGTTTAAAAAGGTAATCAGCTATTGATCTTGAAAATGTTTTGGAATGAACTTATGGTCATTATTGCCCCTGTGCCCGATTGTAGCTGAGATAGGCGCCAGCACCCCCCGCGACCCCAAAAAAGGGAATAAGTGGTAGAAAATGGATGGGGGACTACTTGGTATTGGATCAATACCCAAATGTTGTAGTATCGCCCAAAACTATTGTAAAACAACAGAAGAATAAGTGCTTATTGAACTATAACAAAAGTGTAGATACAACAGAAAGTAACCAACTATTAACAGTAAATTACCAAGTAGATTAATAATCGTATAGTAATAATACATAAAAAAAATACAAGAGGAAAAGGCTCAATATGTTGCCGCATACGTCGGTAGGTAAATACGGGAGGCACCTTTGTAACCCATTTTGAAATAGTTCCATTATCATCTTTTTTACAGGAGACTGCAATGTATATCGCAAATGCTATCGGCCGCCATTTGACTTGAAAGTGTGTCATGGGGTGAACACCTCAACAGGGTGCAAGTGGAGCGCAGGTAATTTAGGAAGCCGGGCTGGCCTGTTAAATGATGAAAAGAGAGACCGTCTTCCTGCCCCATGTGGACTCCCTCTCCATTTTTTGTTTATTAGCTTACAGAAGCTTCGAGATCAGACGTGCATTGTGTTATTTTCTCATCAGGTATTCGTTTGAAGGCGTTTAGATGAGAGGAGCAGCATGCACGCTTCTACTCTGGGTAGTTGACAGCCTCCCTGCGGCCATGCAGGCCACTCCACTCCAGCATATTAACCAAGCACAGGAGCTTTTATGTGGGAGAAGGACATTGCTTGTTACTTTTTATTTGGCAGCAGCTGCTTCTGCTCTAAAAAAAAAGGCGTATAAAGGTTCACCGTTTCATCCAGTGTTCACACCAAACTTAAAGGCCTACTGAAACCCACGACTACCGACCACTCAGTCTGATAGTTTATATATCAATGATGAAATATTAACATTGCAACACATGCCAATACGGCCGCTTTAGTTTACTAAATTGCAATTTGTTGAAAACATCGCGGAATGATGACGCTTATGTTGACGTGTGCTTGTGACGTTATTGTTCTCCCAGCACCACTCACGGTTAAAAGTAGTCTGCTTTAATCGCATAATTACACAGTAAATTTGGACATCTGTGGTGCTGAATCTTTTGCAATTTGTCCAATTAATAATGGAGACTATAAAGAAGAATGCTGTTGGTGGAAAGCGGTGGATTGCAGCTGCCTTTAGCAACCGAAACACAGCCGGTGTTTCTTTGTTTGTTGTGAAGCTTTAACACAGAGCGGTCAAGCGAACATGTTTCTCTACCAGCAAGTTTTTGGATGGGAAAATTGTGATATTAAGTCGGCTCTTACCGGAGACTTGAGCGGATTATGCGAGCTCCTCCTGCAGCTGTCAAAAAGGCAGCTGTGATCTTGGCTCCTCCATTGGCTTCTCTCAGAGACACTGGCGGTCACCGCAGCCCTCCTACTTTCAGGTATGACTTTATAATCTCAATAAAATGCTATTAACACAATAAGCAGGTAAGGGATTTTCCAGAATTATCCTAGTTAATTTGTCTAATAACATCTGAATCGCTCCCACTGCCGTCGCCTGGAGCAGTCGCCTTTTTTTTTTTAATTTTTTTTTTTTTAAGTGCTTCACTCTAACTTTCCTCATCCACAAATCTTTCATCCTCGCTCAAATTAATGAGGAAATTGTCGCTTTCTTGGTCCAAATCGCTCTTGCTGCTGGTGGTTATGATTATAAACAATGTGAGGATCTCCACAACCCGTGACGTCACGCGCACATCATTTGCTACTTCCGGTACAGGCAAGGCTTTTTTATTAGCGACCAAAAGTTTCGAACTATATCATCGATGTTCTCTACTAAATCCTTTCAGCAAAAATATGACAATATCGCGAAATGATCAAGTATGACACAGAATGGACCTGCTATCCCCGTTTAAACAAGAAAATCTCTTTTGAGTAGGCCTTTAAGTCACTTGTGCAATGATTTTATTCAGTGATAACAGACCATCTATTAGCGCACTTTCTTTTTGTAACATGAATTGAACGTGTTTTTTTATTTTTAGAAAAGAGTTAACAGAAATAGAAAACCCAAAACCAGTGAAGTTGGCACGTTGTGTAAATCGTAAATAAAAACCGAATACAGAGATTTGCAAATCCTTTTCAACCGATATTCAATTGAATAGACTGCAAAAACAAGACACTTAACGTTCAAACTGGTAAACTTTGTTATTTTTTGTCAATATTAGCTCATTTGGAATTTGATGCCTGCGACATGTTTCAAAAAAGCTGGCACAAGTGGCAAAAAAGACTGAGGACATTGAGGAATGCTCATCAAACACTTATTCGGAACATTCCACAGGTTGACAGGCTAATTGGTAACAGGTTGGTGCCATGATTGAGTATAAAAGCAGCGTCCATGAAATGCTTAGTCATTCATAAACAAGGATGGGGCGAGGGTCACCACTTTCTCAAATGCCTGAGCATTATTGTCCAATAATTTAAGAACAAAATTTCTCAACCAGCTGTTGCAAAGAATTTAGGGTTTTTACCATCTACGGTCCGTAATATCAAAAGGTTCAGAGAATCTGGAGAAATCACTGCACATAAGCAGCAATGCCAGTGACCTTCGATCCCTCAGGCGGTACTGCATCAAAAAGCGACATCAGGCTAAGGAACACGTGGCTACATCTGTAAGTGCAAGTTAAAACTCTACCATGTAAAGCGAAAGGTATTTATCAACAACACCCAGAAACGGCGCCAGCTTTGCTGGGTCCCAGCTCATCTAAGATGGACTGATGCAAAGTGGAAAAGTATTCTGTGGTCTGACGAGTCCACATTTTAAATTGTTTTTGGAAACTGTGGACGTTGTGCCCTCCGGAACAAAGAGGAAAAGAACCATCCGGACTGTTACAGGCGCAAAGTTCAAAATACAGCATCTGTGATGGTATGGGAGTGGATTAGTGCCCAAGGCACGGGTAACTTACACATATGTGAAAGCACCATTAATGCTGAAAGGTACACACAGGTGATGGAGTAACATACGTTGCCATCCAAGCAACGTCTTTTTCATGGACGCCCCTGCTTATTTCATCAAGACTTAGCCAAGCGACATTTTGCACGTGTTAAAGTGTTAAGCTTCAGAAATTGGTCTCCTCAGTTCCCGAATGTTAAACAAGTGTTGTTAAAAGGAAAGGCCATGTAACACAGGGGTAAAAAATGCCCCTGTGACAACTTTTTTGCAATGTGTGGCATTTAAATTATAAGTTAACGATTTGAAAAAAAATACGTTAAGTTTCTCAGTTCGAACATTAAATATCTTTTCTTTGCAGTCTATTCAATTGAATATAAGATGAAAAGGATTTGCAAGTATTCCGTTTTTATTTATGATTTACATAATGTGCCAACTTCACTGGTGGTGGGTTTTGTAAAGTCAGATACCCTGTCTAGAGAATGGAGGAATTGCTAACATGCTAACAGTTTCTATGTCAACTTAAAGCAAAATAGCAACGAGCGCACATTAAGCGCAATGACGAACCATAACAAAATACAAATTATTTCCATTAGCCTTTTTTGAGCACATTTTTTGAGTTGAAAAAATCCGGGAGGCACACCACCAGCAGAAATAATTAAAAAACGAAACTCAGTTAACAGTAAAAAGTCATTGCTGCACTTGTTGTATATGACTTTAAACCACAACCAAGCATGCTTTACTATAGCTCGTCTCAAAGTAGGTGTACTGTTACCACCTGTCACATCACGTCGTGAATTTCCTGTATGTAGTGTTTTAGTTCATGGCTTGCGCTCCTATTTTGGTGTTTTTGTCTCTTTTTTTGGTGTTTTCCTGTAGCAGTTTCATGTTTTCATTTGAGTGATATTTACCGCATCTTTGCTTTAGAATCTTTTATCCTTCTTTGTGGGGACATTGTTGTTTCTCATGTCATGTACCGGACGCTGTCTTTGTTCCACAGTAAGTCTTTGCTGTCGTCCAGCATTCTGTTTTTCCTTACTTAATAGCCAGTTCAGTTTTAGCTTCTTTCTGTATAGCCTTTCCGAAGCTTCAATGCCTTTTCTTAGGGGCACTCACCTTTTGTTTATTTTTGGTTAAAGCATTAGACACCTTTATACCTGCACCCTGCTGTTCCCGACATCTACAAAGCAATTAGCTACCGGCTGCCACCTACTGATATGGAAGAGTATTACACGGTTACTCTGCCGAGCTCTAGACAGCACATCATTTGCAGACTATAATTACTCGTTTGCAAAAAATAATTTTAACCCAAATAGGTAAAATTTGATAATCTCACACGACACATAAGGCTGTATTTCACGGCACACTAGTGTGCCGCGGCACAGTGGTTGAAAAACACTGCTCTAAGGCAGGGGTTGGCAACCCGCGGCTCCGTAGCCGCATGCGGCTCTTTGATCACTCTAGTGTGGCTCAGCTGTTAACTTGCCAATTTACCGGGAGATTTCTGACCTCAGTGCCTTTCCTAAAATTGTCTGAGGTATGCATACTGCGATTTTCACTCGGTCAGCAACATTGAGGGCGGGCCGTAATGGAAATACCCATTACATCTTCTAATACATGTAGTTGTGCCCGCTGTTACACAACACTATGTGCGTGCCGGCTGGTCACGTATTGTGTAAAACGTCTAATACAAGGCATACTTATTCAACAGCCATACAGGTTACACTGAGGGTTGTGATATAAACAACTTTAACACTCTTACAAATATGCGCTACACTGTGAACCCACACCAAACAAGAATGACAAACACATTTCGGGAAAACATCCGCACTGTAACACAACATAACAAATGCCCAGAATCCCATGCAACCCTGACTCTTCCACGCTACATTATACACCCTACTTAGCACCAAATGACGCAGGAGAGGGCGTGTGTATAATGTAACCTGGAAGAGTCAGGGTTGCATGGGATTCTGGGTATTTGTTGTGTTGTGTTTATGTTGCGTTACGGAGCGGATGTTCTCCCAAAATGTGTTTGTTAATCTTGTTTGGTGTGGGTTCACAGTTTGGCGCATATTTGTAACAGTGATAAAGATGTTTATATGGCTACCCTCAGTGTGATCTGTATGGCTGTTGAACAAGAATGCCTTGCATTCGCATGTGTGCGTCTGCAGAGGCCACATAGCAAAGCAAAAAAAAAAAAAAAAAACTCTGTATACAGTGTTATTTCATTATAAATTTCAAGATTGTTGTGGCTCCCATTATTTTCTTTATTTTGTGAAACGGTTCAAAATGGCTCTTTGAGTGGTAAAGGTTGCTGACGCCTGCTATAAGGTATAAGTATTACAGTAAACATCTGTCTGTGTCGCCAGGTAGTACTTCAAAAGAGTGATAAGCTCAGTTGAAACGTTAAAATGGTAAGTTGGTATGAAAAAATGGTAGCATCATGGCAATTTGAGTAAAAAGCCACATATAGGATTAAAGTACAAAAAAAATAAAAAGGGTTTATAGTATACAGGTGCATCATTTTGTTTAGTCTGATTCAATATCATTTTAAAAGGCTAATGAGACTACAGCTAGTCCATCCATCCATCCATCTTCTTCCGCTTATCCGAGGTCGGGTCGCGGGGGCAACAGCCTAAGCAGGGAAACCCAGACTTCCCTATCTCCAGCCACTTCGTCTAGCTCTTCCCGGGGGATCCCGAGGCGTTCCCAGGCCAGCCGGGAGACATAGTCTTCCCAACGTGTCCTGGGTCTTCCCCGTGGCCTCCTACCGGTTGGACGTGCCCTAAACACCTCCCTAGGGAGGCGTTCGGGTGGCATCCTGACCAGATGCCCGAACCACCTCATCTGGCTCCTCTCGATGTGGAGGAGCAGCGGCTTTACTTTGAGTTCCTCCCGGATGGCAGAGCTTCTCACCCTATCTCTAAGGGAGAGCCCCGCCACACGGCGGAGGAAACTCATTTCGGCCGCTTGTACCCGTGATCTTATCCTTTCATGACCATAGGTGAGGATGGGAACGTAGATCGACCGGTAAATTGAGAGCTTTTCCCTCCGGCTCAGCTCCTTCTTCACCACAACAGATCGGTACAACGTCCGCATTACTGAAGACGCCGCACCGATCCGGCTGTCGATCTCACGATCCACTCTTCCCCCACTCGTGAACAAGACTCCTAGGTACTTGAACTCCTCCACTTGGGGCAGGGTCTCCTCCCCAACCCGGAGATGGCACTCCACCCTTTTCCGGGAGAGAACCATGGACTCGGACTTGGAGGTGCTGATTCTCATTCCGGTCGCTTCACACTCGGCTGCGAACCGATCCAGTGAGAGCTGAAGATCCCGGTCAGATGAAGCCATCAGGACCACATCATCTGCAAAAAGCAGAGACCCAATCCTGCGGCCACCAAACCGGAACCCCTCAACGCCTTGACTGCGCCTAGAAATTCTGTCCATTCAGCTAGTATGTTAACAAAAAGTAAAACAAAAGCACACATTTTTATAAGTCCTTGTAGTTGTGTACCATTTCCAAAAACCTAATACGGCCGGATAAATGCTAACAGTTGGTAGCCTCTGCCAACATATTGGAAGATAGCAACTTCAGCAAAAAAAAAAAAAAAGCCTGATGTTTTTGCACGAAGGTTTTTTTCTCCAGTGAGACTGTTTATGTATCGTGTTTTTATCGTTTCAAAGAATAAGAAATAAAAAAAAAAAAGCTGCGGGGAAAAAGAAAGTTGGAGCTCCGTGATTTGGAACAACTAGACTAGAAATTACAATGTTACTATTATTTGCTCATGCCACAAGATTTATACACAACTTCTGACTTGCGGCTATTATAATAACCATGTCATCTGCTGCAGCTGCACGAAAAAAGGGTGAAAATGTGGCAAAACACGCACCTCTACTGTGTCTCCTGTGAAAAATAATTTTTCTGAAACAAAAAACCCTGTTGCTGCACTGTTCTTAAGCAAGTTGTACTGACTTGAAATTTCTCACGCAAGCTCTACTAAACGCCCATTTGAACTTCAGGGTGGTTTTGTCGAAACACCACGAAATTAAACACACAACTTTTTACGATACCATGTGTCGCGTTGGAAACGCATGGTGTGTGCGTGTTGAGTCACCCTAAGGTGCAGTGGGACCAGACAGGCAGGAATTGCAGGTAGGAGCTTGGTTTAATACAAAAAATAAAAGAAAACTGGTACAAAACAGCAAAGAAAAGGCGTGCCAAACGCACAAGAAGCTAACGCTAACTATCATGTAGTCTAAAAGTCCAAAAATAGCATGCCGAGTCCACGAGAAGCTAAGGAGCTACTTAGCAAAGATACGAAGATTTAGAAGAGCCAACGTGAGTGTTGCCTATAGCAAACAAAGGATCCAGAATGAACTGAGGTCGAAGGCAGGCTTAAATACTAAAGTAACAATCAAAACGCAGGTGCGTGACAAAAGCCGAGCAGGTGGAACAAATATGAAACCATGGTAACAAGGTAAAACAGGAAGTGCAAAAACTAACAACAGGAAGAGTCCAAAACGATCGACAAAACCCAAAGGGACTCAAAAACCAAAACAATATATATGATCCGGGCGGCGGATTATAACACCATGTCTCGGAAAGAATTAAGAGGGCACCAAGAATGGCATTTAGAGTCATTATTTTTTAAGATAAAAGTTCTGGAATAGTGTCCTTGTCCACTACACAACCACCTTGCTACAAAATAAATTTTATGATATTTAATAATGTTATACAATATATTAGATCATTTTACCCGAAATAATTACATATTAAAACATAATATGTAATAATTATTTTGTGGCGTTGAGTTGCGTGGGGCTGCAATAATCTAATTTGCACAAAGTGACTAATAAATATAAAAAGCTAAAAATAAATATTTGCCAATAAAAATGAACTTTAATCCATTGCTTCTGATTGTTTTTTGTGAACTTGATTGCTCGTACACGTGGAAATAATGCGCTACATCATGTTGGATGGGAAGCGTTGGTTTTCATCCAGGATGTCTCTGTACATTGCTGCATTCATCTTTCCCTCCATCCTGACTAGTCTCCCAGTTCCTGCCGCGATAAACCATCCCACAGCATGATTCACTGTTATAAAGTATCGTGTGTACAATTTAGAGGACAAAAATGAATTTATTCCATTTAGGAAGAAGGCTGTAACATACATTTTGGAAGAAGTGAACCGCTGTAAACACTTTCCGGATGCACTGTATGTGGTGTATTACGGTTCAGCAGACAAATGAATTTATAGGAATTATACATGAATAAAAATCATACATATTATAGAATGTGCCGCCTTACATGCGGCCCCAAAAAGACTTTCTGTTAATGTTCAAAAGGTATAAGAAATACATTAAATATGTTAAGACCTAACAGAGGTGCTATGCAAAAGTCAAAAAATAAGTCCACAGATGACTCGGTTTATACTGTATACCTTAAATTAGTACTATTTAATGAGCAATTAGTTCAAACGAGTGTTATCTTTCAAAAATTATTTCAAAGCTATTGAACGTTCTGGACTCTTGTTTCCATGGAGTTACCAAACACAGTCAATATTTAGATTTTTTTAAGACCGTAATGAATATAATGTAAGACCAATTCACACCCATACAGACAAAAAAGTACAAAGACAAAGGGAATTCCGAGGACCAGAATTAATTATAAGTATATGACTTAATTCACCGCTCTTTCACATCAATCAATGTTTATTTATATAGCCCTAACTCACTCGTGTCTCAAAGGGCTGCACAAGCCACGACGACATCCTAGGGCAAGGAAAAACTCAACCCAGTGGGATGACAACGGGAAAACTTGGAGAGGACCACAGATGTGGGTCACCCCGCCCTCTAGGGGAGAACGGATGCAATGGACGTCGATTAGACATTAGAAAACAAAATGGTTAATCTAACTAAATACACCAGACTCTCTATTGTAAACTAATTGAAAACATGTTTGCATACATCATAACAGCCATTTTTCAGATTTGCCACATAAGTGTTTTCTTGCAAAAGGTGCAAGGGGGGGGGGGGGGGGGGGGATTGCCCACATATGCGGTCCTCTCCAAGGTTTCTCATAGTCATCATTGTCACCGAAGTCCCACTGGGTGTGAGTTTTCCTTGCCCTTATGTGGGCCTACCGAGGATGTCGTGGTTTGTGTTGTGGTTTGTGCAGCCCTTTGAGACACTAGTGATTTAGGGCTATATAAATAATCATTGATTTATTTTTTTGATATCAAGTATTTTAATGTAACAACAACAACAACAAGCAAAACGTCAGCAATGGCAGAGGAAAGCACAACAATATATTGTCCGTTAAATGGATTGTTAGCCTCTCTGCTAAAGCTAAACGGTTAACCTTTGCAGTGTTTTTGCAGCTGTCAGAGTTGAGGAAACGTGTAAAAATATCTACAGTACTACTGTATCTGCACAAAGTCGTGAAAAACAGAGGGCAGAAAGTGATTGTCTAAAAAGAAAGAAAAATGGGACCTGTTGGCACTCAGCATCAAGGGTTGGAATTGGGGGTTAATTCACCAAAAATTATTCCCGGGCGCAGCCACCGCAGCTGCTCACTGCTCCCCTCACCTCCCTGGGGGTGATTAAGGGTGATGGGTTAAATGCAGAGAATAATTTCGCTACACCTAGTGTGTGTGTGACAATCATTGGTAATTTAACTTTTTAACTTTAACAGAATCTGGATGTGAATAATGTGGATAACATTCAAATTTGCTCAGCTCATTTTGTACCTGGCGTGTATGAATACATTTTATATATATTTTTTTGAGAACATACTGCTGATAAACAAGGTCTAGTTTTTATTTATGAATGACAAGATGACATTTGCAAATCTTTGCTTTCCTCGCCCCACCATAAACAGACAACCTTTACGGCTTTTAATGTCAGTTGCTGTATAAACTTGGAGAAAAGATTAGGCATGAAAAGCTGACCTGAAATTATTGGAAGAAATAATATATTGTTTTTTTCTCTAGTTTTACTGCTGTGAATACCACAGATATATTAGCGTACGCTTACTCTACGTAATAGTATGATTTCACTAGTAAACATCTCATATTGATTGGCATCCCTTTACCGACATAACACTCCTTTGGGGGGTTTAAGTTGATCCTTGCGCAAGTGTTTGTACAGTTTCAGCAACTTTTGAAACAGACTTATCCCCAATTTTTGAATTTCACATTGTCATTCCATTGACTTTCACCACCATGTTCACAAACACTTCCCTCCTCCATAGCTCAACATCCAGGTCCTAACCCAAATTGTGACATACAGAGGGGCAA
>NC_084618.1:72277932-72367932 GCF_033978795.1 Nerophis ophidion
ACGATTCGATTCTCGATTCAAACTGATTCTCGATTTAAAGAAATGCACCTGGGGATAGGTTGATTGGCCCTTGTGTGTGAATGTGAGTGTGAATGTTGTCTGCCTATCTGTGTTGGCCCTGCAATGAGGTGGCGACTTGTCCAGGGTGTACCCCGCCTTCCGCCCGATTGTAGCTGAGATAGGCGCCAGCACCCCCCGCGACCCCAACAGGGAATAGGCGGTAGAAAATGGATGGATGGATGTTGTTGTGTATGTAACACATATTGTAAATGTCAGGTACTCACATGATTGGCAGTCAGGGCCTCGGAAAGGCTCATAGCACTTGCAGGCGTAAAAGGGGAATTTGTCCTGGTGCACACAGTCACCGTGACCACACTCAATCCCGTGGCACAGATTTCTGGCTGAATAGTCGGAGAGATGAATATGAAAAAAATATTAAGACGCACGTACAGCATAATAATCAAATAAAAAGAAGTTGGGATGTAGCTATACTTACTTTGTGTGCATGTTTTGCCTTTGTGAGGCATATCACACAAACACAGAAAGTTCCTGCCGGACTCAGTGCAATTGCCATTTGTGCAGGGGTTTGGATGACAAGGATCCGCTTGTAAAAGACATTAAAACAAATATTATACAGAATAAAGACCAACAATTTCCTTAAAATATATGACAATTAAAACATTAAATTAGAATGTTAAAAGGCAAAAAACAGATCTATGTTTTGGAATGAATAAATAAAAGGCCATCATTTTTATTTTCATTAATTAAATCATAAAACGCTTCACGGTGGCAGAGGGGTTAGTGCGTCTGCCTCACAATACGAAGGTCCTGCAGTCCTGGGTTCAAATCCAGGCTCGGGATCTTTCTGTGTGGAGTTTGCATGTTCTCCCCGTGAATGCGTGGGTTCCCTCCGGGTACTCCGGCTTCCTCCCACTTCCAAAGACATGCACCTGGGGATAGGTTGATTGGCAACACTAAATTGGCCCTAGTGTGTGAATGTGAGTGTGAATGTTGTCTGTCTATCTGTGTTGGCCCTGCGATGAGGTGGCGACTTGTCCAGGGTGTACCCCGCCTTCCGCCTGATTGTAGCTGAGATAGGCGCCAGCGCCCCCCGCGACCCCAAAAGGGAATAAGCGGTAGAAAATGGATGGATGGATAAATCATAAAACATTGAACATAATTATGTATTATCCCATAATCATTATTGAGGCATGCTGAAAAATACATACATATATTTTAAATACATTAAAAAATTAATTCCATTGAGATAAAGAAAGTACACACCCCAAGACCAGTGAAGTTGGCACGTTGTGTAAATGGTAAATAAAAACAGAATGCAATGATTTGCAAATCCTTTTCAACCTACCGTATTTCTTTGAATTGCCGCCGGGGCGCTTATTTAAAACCACTTCTCACACCTGCGCTTACCAAAGGCATGCGGTAAAAGTAAGCATGCGCTCATTATTTTAAAACCTCTTCTCACTCCGGCACTTACCAAAGGCATGCAGTAAAAATTTGAGTGTGATGTAAGCTTGGGCCTTAAATCCTACTGAATAGCTCTTAATCTTCTTCCCTTTATGCGATTTCTAATTACCGGTATTGAAATCAGCCTCTTCCATTTTGAAAATGATGAGAGGGGAGGTGTCACTTGTGACGTCACAAGTTTGACCAGGCGGTAACACTAAGCATGCGCTAATTATTTTGCGAAGCGAGTTTGACCCGGCAGTAATTCAAGGCAGGCGCATACTATATGCCCTGCGGCAATTCAAGGAAATACGGTATATTCAATTGAATAGACTGCAAATACAAGACACTTAACGTTCGAACTGGAAAACTTGTTTATTTTTTGCAAATATTAGCTCATTTGGAATTTGATGCCTGCAACATGTGTCAAAAAAGCTGGCACAAGTGGCAAAAAAGATTGAGAAAGTTGAGGAATGCTCATCAAACACTTATTTGGAACATCCCGCCGGTGAACAGGCTAATTGGGAACAGGTGGGCGCCATGATTGGGTATAGAAGCAGCTTTTATGAAATGCTCAGTCATTCACAAACAAGGATGAGGCAAGGATCACCACTTGGTCCACAACCGCGTGAGCAAATTTTACAACAGTTTAAGAACAACAATTCTCAACGAGCTACTGCAAGGAATTCAGGGATTTCACCACCTACGGTCTGTAATACCATCAAAAGTTTCAGAGAATCTGGAAAAATCACTGCACGTAAGCGATGGTATTATGGACCTTGGATCCCTCAGGCAGTACTGAATCAAAAAAGACATCACTGTGTAAAGGATATCACCACATGGACTCAGGAACACTTCAGAAAACCACTGTCAGTAAGTATGGTTCGTCGCTACATCTGTAAGTGCAAGTTATTATCTACAACACCCCAAAACGCCGCCTGCTTTGCTGGAAAAGTGTTGTGGTCTGACGAGTCCACATTTTAAATTGTTTTTTGAAACTGTGGACGTTGTGTCCTCCGGAACAAAAGAGGGAAAGAACCATCCAGATTGTTATATGCGCAAAGTTCAAAAGCCAGCATCTGTGATGGTATGGGGGTGTATTAGTGCCCAAGGCATGGGTAACTTACACATCTGTGAAGGCACCATTAATGCTGAAAGGTACATACAGGTTTTGGAGCAAAATATGTTGTCATCCAAGAAACGTTATCATTTCAGCAAGACAAGTGTTACAACAGTGTGGCTTTGTAAAAAAAAGGGTGCGGGTACTTTCCTGGCCCGCCTGCAGTCCAGACCTGTCTCCCATCGAAAAAAGAGTGCGGGTACTTTCCCGGCCCGCCTGCAGTCCAGACCTGTCTCCCATCGAAAACGTGTTGCGCATTTTTAAGCGTAAAATACGACAGCGGAGACCCCGGACTGTTGAACGACTGAATCTCTACATAAAACAAGAATGGGAAAGAATTCCATTTTCAAAGCTTCAACAATTAGTTTCCTCAGTTCCCAAAAGTTTATTGAGTGTTGTAAAAAGAAAAGGTGATGTAACACAGTGGTGAACATGCCCTTTCCCAACTACTTTGGCACGTGTTGCTGCCAAGAAATTCTAAGTTAATTATTACTTGCAAAAAAAAAAAACAAGTTTATTAGTTTGAACATCAAATATCTTGTCTTTGCAGTGCATCCAACTGAATATGGGTTGAAAATGATTTGCAAATCATTGTAGTCCGTTTATATTTACATCTAACACAATTTCCCAACTCATATGGAAACGGGGTTTGTACATCAAGCAAGAGTGGGAAAGAATTCCACCTGAAAAGTGTTGTTAAAATTAAAGGCCATGTAGCACAGTCGTACAAATGTTCCTGTGCCAACTTTTTTGCAATGTGTTGCTGCCATTAAATTCCAAGTTCATGTTTATTTGCAAAAATTCAATTTAAAAAAAAGTTGAAAAGGATTAGATAATCATTGTATTGTTTTTATTTACGAAATACACAATGTGCCAACTTCATTGGTTTTGGGGTTTGTAGTAGTAGAATATACTTACTGTGAATGAGGTTATCAGGTATCCTCTTGAACAAATTAATTCCATCCATTACACCTTAAAAAAAAAGGAAGACAGATCAGATATACTCTACACCCATGTGTCAAAAAGCACGTGTCCGTTCTTACCTTTTAACACCGCCTGTAACAATTGACAACAAGATGATTGCTTAACCATTGTCTGGCAAACGCGGTTGAGATACTTACAGTCATTAAGTTTCCTTGGACGCTGAGGACGCCCACGCTCATTAGAAGCAGGAGTCGTGCTGCAAACGGCATGGTGTGGCATTCAGGCGGAGTAGGTGGAGAATGACGGAGAAAAGAAACTCAAATGTCCAAGTGATGTGGTCCTTGACAGCTGTATCAACCTTTAGCTCGGCATATTGATCATGCTTCATTTATCTAACCCTACTTTTATTTACTTGCACCATGGACTACCTTGAACCTCCAGTCCATGCCAATCAACAAAATACTATTGCCTAAAAGAAAAAGACTAAACAATTCTTGGCCCTTTCACAGTGCTTATAAGTGAGAATTGGTTTTTTTTCCCAAGCTGGCCAATATTATTTCTCTCTTAATGTTACAGGTGCTATTCTTGAGTTTGAGAGAACAAGTGTCAGTTATTTTCGCCACGGTCCATGTGGCTTTCCTCGCTGTTTCTTGCAAGTATCATTATCACTGGTGGACGAGGACCGGCTAAACATGCAACCATACTTGCCAACCCACCCGGATTTTCCGGGAGACTTCCGAAATTCAGCGCCTCTCCCGAAAATCTCCCGAAATTCAGGCAGAGGTGGAAGCCACGCCCCGTCCAGCTCCATGTGGACCTGAGTGACGTGTCGACAGCCTGTTTTCACGTCCGCTTTCCCACAATATAAACAGAGAGCCTGCCCAATGACTTTATAACTGTAGAATGATCGAGGAGGAGTTATTGGTTTCTTATGTGGGTTTATTGTTAGGGAGTTTCATTAACGTCCTCCCAGCGCGGTAACAACACACAACAACAGCAGTTTGTCTGCCGTAAACAGCAATGTTGTGACACTCTTAAACAGGACAATACTGCCGTCTACTGTACATGCATATGTGACAATAACACCTACGGCTTTTAGAGAGTGCAGAAGAATGAGGAAGATACAGCCATGGCGACGCCGATGACGAGTAAGATGAAGAAATACGCTTGTAAGTTCCAAGCCGCAGCTCCGATTGGACCTGGATAGCCTCCGGGAAGAAGTAGTGGATTAACCAATTGCTTGGCAGTGAAGATCTTCCTCAGGAAGCAAAGATTGACCGGTTTTGGGCCATGCTAGGGAGGGATGAAAGATTCCAGACTCTAGTGCATTTGATGAAAGCACTTTTGTGAGTGCCACACAGCAACGCATCATCAAAATGAGTGTTCAGCATGGTTAGAAAAATAGTGACAGAGAATAGAACAAGGATGGACAATTCAACCCTTAACTCAACAATGAGTAGATGAGTGTTATGTGTGTGTGTATATGTGTAAATAAATTAACACTGAAATTCAAGTATTTCTCTTATTTAAATATATATATATATATATATATATATATATAGATAGATAGATTTATACATAGCTAGAATTCACTGAAAGTCAAGTATTTATTATATACGTCTATATATATATATATATATATATATATATATATATATATATATACATATGAAATACTTGACTTGGTGAATTCTAGCTATAAACTCCTCCCCTCTTGACCACACCCCCAAACATGCCCCACCCCACCCGGCTGAGCTGGAGCCGTTAGTATAGTATAGTAAGAGTATAGTAAGAAAGGTGGGCGGATCGATAGAAATATTAACAGTAACGATACCAAGTGTCAGGTTCAAACACTGATGACATCTATTAAACAGACAAAGAAGCAAGGAATTAAACAGAGACAGAATTAAATTTGGCTCAATTAAGGAGAAACGTCTGGGCTGTACTCTTGTAGTCTCCACCACGCTCTGACGAAAGATTGTACGCATCCTCTTTTATTGGGACTTTCCCTGATTACATGGCAACAGCTGTTTCTAAGGGGGAGGGGTCGTACACAGCAATCGCCTATGAATATATCCATCCCCCAATTTTCTGCCCCTTATTCCCTTTGGGGTCGCGTGGGTCGCTGGTGCCTATCTCAGCTACAATCGGGTGGAAGGCGGCGTACACCCTGGACAAGTCGCCAACTCATCGCGGCCTTTGAATACAAAACAGTTCAAAGAAAAGGTGCCTGGAGGGGAGTCAAGCCCTGCTTCGTCTCCGCTTTGTAGATCTCGGGTCAAGACAAAATCTTCCTGTGGATTACAATAGAAGAAACTGACGCCTTCATGTTGCTTCCCTTCGTACACAGTGGAGTTTTACAAGCCTTCTGCTTGGTAAGATCAAAGACAGCTTTTGTCTGCTCACAGGGCGAGCTGAACTCAACGTAACACAAAGTTTTTGTGATAACTTAAGACACAATTATTCTGACATCAAGTATAGTGGTTCGATCAATCTTTTACTATCAAAAAGTATTTTGTTGTTTATCGCTATTGTTTACAAACTTGTAATGAAAAACTGGTAGTAAAACTTCCCACCCCACGTGTCAGGCTTTCCCCTGACAGTTTGTCTATGTTTTAGTGTTTTCCTCTTTGTTTAGTATCTCCTGTCTTTAGTTCCTGTCTAGTGCTCTTATTTTGTGAGCTTCCCGTCTTGTTCCCTGAGTGCTGTGTTCCTCCTCAGCTGCGGCTGATTGGCACCTGGCCATACCTGTTGCCAATCAGCCCGCTCCTATTTCTACCTGCTTTGTGTTGTGTCAATTGCTGGATCATTGTATTGTCATTCGGACTTGTCGTTGCCATATGTTGCTCTTGTCGTGTCTGTGATTCTTTTCAGATATTACCTGTCATGCTACATTTTGTCCTGGTCGTCGTAGCGGTAAGCTGTTCTTGTTAGCCATTAGTTATTTCCAGTTTTTCTGTTTGCTATCCTCTAGCTTCCATGCTAAAGTTCTTTTTTGTTTTTCTAGCTTCCAGTGCTAGCTCCCTTAGTTTGTTATTCCGCCCACGTGCGTGCTTTTTGTTTGTAACCTTCGTTTGTTAGGGGAAAGAAAAGAAGCGGCAGATCAACTGGTCTAAAAAGGAGGTCTATTTAAAGGCTAGAGTATACAGATGAGTTTTAAGGGCCATTTATTTGTGGGCCATTTATTTGCAGGTGCAAATAAAGTACAGCGTCACCCGACTCGACTAGAAAATGAGTCAAGGTCAAAGATAATATAGCATTTTAATTTTTTTATTTTTATTTTTACTTGGATTTTTTTTTTTTTTTTAATACACTTTTCTGGTCAATTGTTCTGATATGTGAATAAGTTCTAGCGTACACACACACCGGGTACAATGTTGTATTAACATTTGTATTGTCTTCATTTTTGCACTAGTTTCACTTTTTTATACACATTTTTCATTCTTTTTTCAACTTCTTCTTCTCCAGATTTTGGCGCGCTATACCTTCCACATTTTTCCCCCGATTCAAACCGTTCCAACTTCAAACTGTTCAGCCTATTTGGCAATCGTGGGCTTTCCCTTGACAAAAAAAAAAAAAAAAAATCCCAGATTTCCAAGTTTTCCGATTCAAAATTACCTTATTTTTCGGACTATAAGTCGAAGTTTTTTAATAGTTTGGCCGGCCGGGGGTGCGACTTATACTCAGGAGCGACTTATGTGTGAAATTATTAACACATTATCGTAAAATATCAAATAATATTATTTATCTCATTCACATAAGAGACTAGACGTATAAGATTTCATGGGATTTAGCGATTAGGAGTGACAGATTGTTTGGTAAACGTATAGCATGTTCTATATGTTATAGTTATTTGAATGACTCTTACCATAATATGTTACGTTAACATACCAGGCACCTTCTCAGTTGGTTATTTATGCATCATATAACGTACACTTATTCAGCCTGTTGTTCACTATTCTTTATTTATTTTAAATTGCCTTTCAAATGTCTATTCTTGGTGTTGTTTTTTATCAAACAAATTTCCCCCCAAAAATCCGATTTATACTCCAGTGCGATTTATATATGATTTTTTCCTTCTTTAATATGCATTTTCGACAGGTGCGACTTATACTCCGGAGCGACATATACTCCGAAAATTACAGTAATTGGCCACTTTTTAAGCTTCTACCATTTCCACATTTTTCAATCTATCCATACCAACATTCTGGAAATTCAAAGTACCCTTTTTCCAAGTTAAAACAAAAATTCCAGTATTTCCCAGAATTCCTGGTTTTCCAAAGCGTTATTTCCACCCTTATTTCTGTCGACTACTCCGTTGCAAATTTTCTAACTCATTTCAACCGTTCCAGCATCAAAACACTCCTTTTAATTAGGACAAAAAAACTAAGTTGATTTTTGAACTGGAAAAATTCCCGGTTTTCCCAAATTCCATAATCCCATTTCTCAATTCAACATGCTACTTCAACATTTCTTGACCGATTTGAAAAATTCCAACACCATCCCTTTTCAACTCATTCAGACCATTCAAGTTTTTGAAGCTTTTTCCGAAACTCAGCATTCAAAACCATTCCAACATTCAAACCATTTTAGCGTTTTTCAACAATTTCGACATTTAAACAATTTCCACATTCATCCTACATTCCATTAGCGTTCCAGTTCAGCGTCAGATTTTCATCATTCAAACCATTCCCACATTCAAACTAATCTTACATTCAATCAATCAATCAATCAATCAATGTTTACTTATATAGCCCTAAATCACTAGTGTCTCAAAGGGCTGCACAAACCACCACGACATCCTCGGTAGGCCCGCATAAGGGCAAGGAAAACTCACACCCAGTGGGACATCGGTGACAATAATGACCCAGTGGGACGTCTGTGACAATGATGACTATGAGAACCTTAGAGAGGAGGAAAGCAATGGATGTCGAGCGGGTCTAACATGATACTGTGAAAGTTCAATCCACAATGGATCCAACACAGTCGCGAGAGTCCAGTCCAAAGCGGATCCAACACAGCAGCGAGAGTCCCGTTCACAGCGGAGCCAGCAGGAAACCATCCCAAGCGGAGGCGGATCAGCAGCGCAGAGATGTCCCCAGCCGATACACAGGCGAGCAGTACATGGCCACCGGATCGGACCGGACCCCCTCCACAAGGGAGAGTGGGACATAGAAGAAAAAGAAAAGAAACGGCAGATCAACTGGTCTAAAAAGGGAGTCTATTTAAAGGCTAGAGTATACAAATGAGTTTTAAGGTGAGACTTAAATGCTTCTACTGAGGTGGCATCTCGAACTGTTACATTCATACTACATTTTGTCGGCATTTCAACTTCAGCATTGGAGCATTCTTCCCGAATTGCCTTGTCGAGTTATTTATGTGCCGCAAAGAGGGAATATTTAAATGAATGATATCACTGTCAAAGCATGTGGATATGGCACCGCGACCACCTTAAGATTTACAATAAAAACATCAACTTCAAATTATATGCAATATTTCAGAATAAATTCCACCAATAAAAAAAATATTTGTGTACATTTAAAGGCCTACTAAAACCCACTACTACCCACCACGCAGTCTGATAGTTTATATATCTATGATGAAATATTAACATTGCAACACATGCCAATACGGCCTTTTTAGTTTACTAAATTGCATTTTTAAATTTCCCGGGAATTTTTTCTTGAAAACGTCGCGTAATGATGACGTTTACCCTTGACGTTACGGGCTGTTAGGAATATGAGCGCTGCGCACACACACAGCTAAAAGTCGTCTGCTTTAGCAGCATAATTACACAGTATTTTGGACATCTGTGTTGCTGAATCTTTTGCAATTTTTTCAATTAATATTGGAGTAGTCAAAGTAGAAAGACGGAGTTGGGAAGCTTTAGCCTTTAGCCACACAAACACACGGTGATTCCTTGTTTAAAATTCACGGAGGTGAAACTTTACTATGGATCAGAGCGCAGTCAAGCGAACATGGATCCCAACCGAATGTCAACCAGCAGGTTTCGGTGAGAAAATTGAGGTTAAAAAGTCGCTTCTTACCGGATATCAGCTGAGCTTGTGCCGCCCATAAAGCGGCCGTCGACTTCCCTGAGACACTGCACGTCAACACCCGGCCGTGGACGTACACCTCCGACTATCAGGTACTGTTAAACTCACTAAAACACTTGCAACACAATAGAAAGATAAGGGGTTTCCCAGAATGATCCTAGTAAATGTGTCTAAAAACATATGAATCGCTCTCAATGCAAGTGCGTTTTTTTGTTTTGTTTTTTCTAGTCCGTCGCTATCAATATCCTCAAACACAAATCTTTCATCCTCGCTCAAATTAATGGGGAAATTGTCGTTTTCTCGGTCCCAATAGCTGTTTTTGTTGAAGGCTCCCATTAAAATCAATGTGAATATGTGAGGAGCCATCAACATGTGACGTCATCGTCTGCGACTTCCGGTAGAGGCAGGGCTTTTCTCCAGTTGCGAACTTTATCGCGGATGTTCTCTACTAAAATCCTTTCAGCGAAAATATGGCAACATCGCAAAATGATCAAGTACGACACATAGAATGGACCTGCTATCCCCGTTTGAATAAGAAAATCTCATTTCAATAGGCCTTTAAATTATTCAGTACTTCATATTATCCTATAAATGCTACCAGTGATTGTTTCCTTGAGTAAAAAAAACAAACGTTTAAATAAATACGATAATACTGAGCTAATCTTTTGAACGGCTCCTTAACATCCGAATCCCTTCAAAGAGCCATAAATCCTATCTCGAATGAAAGTCGACACCAGACTAAGCAACATTTTATTTTGAGCCCGGCGCCAGTAGAAAACAAAAATTTTCCACTGTTATTCATTTGTAAATTTTTACGTTCCGAGTAAAATTTTCTATGAAGCGCCCGGTCATTCATAATTTTTTTTTTTTAAACACTGATTGTTTTTAGTTTTTCCAATTATGCGCATATTTCAATGATTATGTATGCTAGCATGTCTTCATGTTTCTTAACCCCAACCCACAAATATCACCCTCTTTTTCGCCCAGATGACTATAGTAACAGAACTATTTACATAAAAAAATAAATAAAAAGCATGTACCACCGTAATTAATTCATCCCAAAAATGTAGAAAAGTTAATGCTTTCCTATAAGTAACCAGTGATTCGTTTTTCATTTTATCAAAATAAAATCTTGGCGATACAAGCTTTTTTCATTGGGCGGAGATTACTTTATTATTTTTAAGTGTTAGAAGGACACCAAGTGTCAGGTTTCAGATGTTGAAAAGATCCCAATTCAACTGGTCATTAAAAATAACAAACGTAACAAAGAAATGCAAGCCAACACAATACATGAAACAGAGTATTTCTAATCAGCAGTGCTGTTGTTTTAATCAAACCTTGGGATGACTGTACAGTGGGCGCCATAGCAAATATTCCATATACAGCATTACATACAGTATGTACAGTACCTGGAGGTTTGCCCTGTTTTTCCAGGTTTTTATTTCACAGTGTCACTCCAATTAGAAAAATAGATATATTTTCAGGCCACTATCAAAATAAAAGTCAAAGAGTGTCATCAAGCTAGCACCGATTAACTTTTAAAGGTGAACTGCATTTTTGTTTCTATTTTGCCCACCATTCACAATCTCTATGTGTGACAAGAACACATCTATTTTAAGTGTCTTCTAAATAGTGAAAAACTGCAAGCAAGAGGCGGCTAACAATACAGGTAATGGGAAGTCATCTATTACGCTTGTGAAGCCCTCTAAAAAACCTCTATCAACGTTTTACATACATACAGTGTATATGTAATATAATAACAGATATTTAAATAATAGCATGCACCGTATTTTTCGGACTATTAGTCGCAGTTTTTTTTATAGTTTGGCCAACTGCGACTTATAGTCTGAAAAATACGGCGATATTGGTTATTTTAAGCATGACCGGAACTTTTTTCCTGGCCACATGGATTTCACAGAGCGCCTAGCAACAAACGTTACTTTCGTCAACAACACCCAGTGATCTTGGTGATCTGCATCAATTCAGTAACGTAAGAATAAAAGTGCATTTCTGTCGATATGCATCATAACAAAAAACGTTATATTAAAAAAATGGATAGATGTTGATAGTCCACCTCATATTGACTATTATACACAAGCCATGGAGATGACATCCGTAGAAAAACTGCATTTAGTTTATATAATAATGAATAATTTCTTTGAATATGGGATCCATTATTTAAATTACTTTTAACTATTAAAACCCTAAAATAGGACATTTTTATCTTTATGGTAAATATTGGATACAATGTGTCGTCTAGCTTAAGAGCTGTGATGCAATAAGTCTGTTACACTATAGTTCATTTTGATTTTTTTTAAATAAACGACTGTAGTTGTAATGTAAATGAGTGATTATAACAATTATCTTTATTTTCCTTGTTTTTTTAATCACTGTTATGTTTGAAATCTTATTAATATGGATACTGTTGGTGATTTTCTTTTTTGTTTGACTCCTTTGGATTTTTCTGTCATGTTTGTGTGTCTTCTCAATTGCTCTTTTGTTGCAATTTGGAATGTTGCTGGGCTTGGATTGGTTTGGAATTGGATTATGATATATTATCATCGTATTATTATGTGTTATTCCATTGGGTTGATTGTAATAATAATGAAAAAAAAACAACAACAAAAGAAACAACGTTTTGTGTGTGCTACCACAAATAATGGGAAACTTTAAGAAAGATGACTACTTTTTGACAAATAAGGCTCCAGGACCGTATCTTATTCAGAACGGACCTCCTCGGTTTTAGCTCCTACAATAACAAGCGTGTAAATGGAGTGTTGGCAGTTTTTGGATGTTTTTTTAAGAGGGCAGAATAGATGACCCACCATTTCTGTACTTGCATTCTTAGCTGCCTCTTGCTAGCAGTTTTTCACTGTTTAGTACGTACACTAAGAAAAAAGAACGACGTGTGTTCTTGTCTCACATACGGATTGTGGATAATAGGTGAAATGAAAAGAAAAAAAAACGCCATTCCTCTTTAAATCTAATTCGAATCAACCCATGTCTTTGACACCTCAAACGACTAAGTGCCTGCCTGCCTCACACCTAATACTCAATTCCTTGTTCTTTTTTATCTCACTAGGTTTCAAGAGAAACAAAGGAGGGCTGCAAGTACAAAAACATACGATAAGTTTTTAAATATAGGCATATAACGCAACTTTTAGGAGAAAAGTCAGCCAAATCCCTCCCTGGTGATAATACTCCATGACCAAAAAGTTAGTTCTGTGTGCTCGTCACCTGAAGGTGGCAGTTTGGGATTAAACCTGCTCAGGTGTACTCAGATTTGCGGATGTAGTTGGAAGGCACGTAACCTCTCCGTCCTTCCGCCTCGCCCAGCCACCATTCACTGTTGCCGTTCACGTCCTGGAACTCTAGTATGCGCAGTCGTTGGTTAGCCGAAATGCTCAGTTCATTAGCGCAGCGGGCACTGAAGGAGTAGAGGGCAAAGTAGATCTAAAAAAAAACAAAAAAAACCCACAAAAAGACAACAATTTCATGGTTAATTTATATTTGTGCAGATGCTTAATGCTAAAAGAACAGGAGCAAACAGTAAGCGTATATACCGGGGGTCAGCAACCCGCGTCTCTAGACACGCATGTGGCTCTTTAGCGCCGCCCTAGTGGGTCTATGGAGCTTTTTCAAAAATGTATGAAAAATGGAACAAGATGAAGGGAAAAAATATAGTTTTTGTTTTAATATGGTTTCTGTGGGACACGGGTGTCCAAAATTTTTCCACTGAGGGCCACATGGAAAAATTAAAGCATGCAGGGGCCAATTTTATATTTTTCATTTTCAAACCATAACAAAATATATGGATTTTTAAAATGTATTTGACATTTAGGAATCCCGGGGACCATAAAGGGTCTCAGTTATTAAAATGTTAAAAACAAGTCAAATTTGTATTATTATTTTCTTTTACGCTTACAGTAAATCTCTATATCAACTTAAAAAAAAAAGAAAAAAAAAAAAAGGTTTTATAGCTTTTCTGTCAAAAACATCTTTGTTTTTTTAATAGTGAAACTGAAATATGCAGTATTTAGTAATTAGAGCCCTAAAATATCAATAATGCAGAACACTATTGATTTTAATTCTTTATTATTTTTGAGTAATCACAGTGAAAAGATAAATAAAATACCTCTTATATATTTGAGATCCAAAAGGTGCCCCACTCAGAAATTGATACATTTTTATTAGTTGTTTTTTTTTTACTTTCAACACTTACGTTACCAGATGAACTTCAGATATATCTGTCAATTTCACGCTTAAACTATTATTTTGTTTGTTTTATGCTATTTTGTCAAACAAAACTTCGTTTTTATATGGCAACTACACAATTTACCACATAAAACATTTTAAAGTGAAATATTTGAACTAATTGGAGCTTTGAAAATAATTCATTATAACATGGATTTTTTTGGCATTATTATTATTTATTTTTTTTAAGCAATGGCAAAAAAATCAAAAAAAGAAAGACAAAAGGAAAAAAAAAACAGCCTGCATGGCAGCTTTGTGTCAACATTGCAACTTTTTCTCGATAGATTTCACCTCATTCCAATATTTTTAATGTTATTTTTTATTTTTGCAATAGTATTTCCAGAATGTGTGGCGGGCTGGTAAACAATTAGCTTCGGGCCGCAAATCCCTGCTGTAGGAGGACAAACATGACACAAACCTCCCTAATTGTTATAAAGCACACTGTTTGTATTAAACATGCTTCACTGATTCAAGTATTTGGCGAGCGCCATTTTGTCCTACTAATTTTGGAGGTCTTTGAACTCACCGTGGTTTGTTTACATGTACAACTTTCTCCGACTTTCTAGCACGTGTTTTATGCCACTTCTTTTTCGGTCTCATTTTGTCCACCAAACTTTTAATGTTGAGCGTGAATGCACAAAGGTGAGTTTTGTTGATGTTATTGACTTGTGTGGAATGCTAATCGGGCATATTTTGTCCCTGCATGACTGCAAGCTAATCGATGCTAACATGCTATTTAGGCTACCTATATGTACATATTGCATCATTATGGCTCATTTGTAGCTATATTTGAGCTCATTTAGTTTCCTTTAAGTCCTCTTAATTCAATCTATATCTCATGACACACACGCTATCTGTATGTAATATGGCTTTAATTTTTTGTGGCTCCAAACAAATTTGTTTTTGTATTTTTGGTTCAATACGGCTCTTTCAACAGTTTGGGTTGCCGACCCATGATATATATGATCAGTACCACGTAGCATGAACCGCTAAAGAACAACAGCTAATGAGTAGCCGTTTGAAATGTAACAGGGATTTACTATATTTCATCTCACTCCAAAAACAAAACATCATTATTGTAGATTTTCTTATGATTTCGAATAAGATACATCTGACACTTTATGCAGCACAAGCACCCGCAAACAGGCTGTTAGCAGCTAGCTAGTTAACGGAATGTAGCATTCACTGCTATAGCATTCGCCGGCAAAAACAAAAGTACAATGATTATTTCTCATAGCTTTCTGAACTTGGTTAGTTTATATCATTTGTTCATGTATCAGCAAATTATACAGATATATAAAAATACAAGAAAAAATTAAATGTATATACTAAATGCAGAACAAACACCCGCACACAGGCAGTTACGGGTAGCTAGTTAGCAGAATATAGTATTCACTGCTAGTGAACATTCGCTAGGTCAAAATACACGAACACAAAAGTATAATAACAATTTATAGGATTAACTTTTTGAATTTTATTATTTATTTGTTTGTTTGTATCATTTGTTCATGTATCGTCCAATTGACTACAGCAGAACAAGCCTAAGTTGCTGTAGTTAGTTGGTGATTAAATCGCAAATGTTGTCATGTTTCTTAATCAAAAAACAAAAAGGTTAGTATTATATATTTTTCTCCTAATTACGAGTGAAAAATATGTGACTTTTACAGAAGCTAAATGCCACACAACCGATTGTATTTTATAGGCACAGTTAGCAGATCGGTTTCATGAGCAGAAACACAAAAACAGAACAAGCTAGTTACGAAAGCTTATGGTTTGGCTTAGTCATGTTTGTCAGACAAAATGCAAAAAGGTCAATAAAAGGGGATTTTTTTTCCCGCCCAAATACTACTTAATAGCTTTAGAAATGTGCTAAGATGCTAAATGTTCCACAACAAACCTTACACACACACAGTTAGCGTAATGTAGCATGAACCGCTAACACGCATTAACTAATGAGTAACGGTAAGTTTGTATTGTTAGTTTACATATCAGCTGCTTGAACTTTATTTTTTCCATATATCTTTTCACTACAAAAACAAAACGTCAATATTATAGATTTTCTTATGATTACGATATGTGAAACTTTTTATGCATTTATTCATTACCATGAATTTATTAACGTGGACCCCGACTTTAAACAAGTTGAAAAACTTATTCGGGTGTTACCATTTAGTGGTCAATTGTACGGAATATGTACTGAACTGTGCAATCCACTAATAAAAGTTTCAATCAATCAATCAATCAATCAAAAACACCCGCAAATTAGCTGTTAGCAGCTAACTAGTTAACAGAATGTAGTATTCACTGCTAGTGAGCATTCGCCAGGTCAAAATACACAAAAACAAAAAAGTTATTTCCCATAACCTTTTGAACTTTGTTAGTTTGTTAAGTATCAGCCAATTAACTAAGCTTAATATGTTAGAGCTAGCTCGCTATTCATCGCTACTTTTATCATGCTTCTTCCTATTCAAAAAAACTAAATGCCAATATTATATTTTCTTATAATTAATTACAAGTGGAAAATATGTGTCTTTTTAGATGCGAAATGCTACACAACCGATTACAAAGAAAGCAAAGTTAGCTTATCAGTAGCACGAGCAGAAACATAGAAACTAACTGTTTTGTTTAGTCATGTTTGACACTCAAAATACAAGAAGGCTAATATGAGTTATTTTCTTCCAAATGCAACTAAATAGCTTTATAAATGTGTTTAGAGGCTAAATACAACACAACAAACCTTAAACACACAGTCAGCAGGAAGCTAAGTAGCATAAGCTGCTAGTGAGCGTTTTTTTTCTAGCTGCAATTGTATTTCATTTCATATTAGGATTTAAATGAATTTTGTTGTTTTGGGATTTTAAAGCATTTGTGATTCAAAACAGTAAATCTCACCTGATGTCCGTCTGATTCGCTGTCCTGCTCCGATTCCGGCTCACTAAAGTCGTCTTGAGAGTACGTCGGCTTCTTCTCGCCATTCCTCCGCCGGTTTGAGTTTGAGTAGGCTTGGTCGCTGTGTCGCTGCGAGCGGCTGTTTCGGTGTGAGGAGTAAGAGTCCGTCTCCGATTGGTCGCTCGGCGTGGCGTGACTGACGTCGTACGAGTCCCTGTGGCGGGTCGAGCGCTGATAGGGATGCTCTGGGTTTCTGTGACGGTGCGAGGGATCTTGCGGCGAGGAGTTCACAGAGTCGGGGGGAGGCACTCGAGAAGGCGTGGATTCCAGCGACGGGTGCGGTGACGAATGGCTCTGAGGCTGCGTCGTGGAAAAGCTGACGGCTGCTGTCTCCTGGTTGAAAGTCAGCGTGCTGTTGCTGTTCTGCCGCGAGAAGACGGGTGAGGAGCCGCCGTAGCCCGACTCGTTAGACGACTGGCTCTCGATGGACACGTCCGAATGGCTCCTGCGCGGGTTGTACGGTTTGAGGAAGGAGCTGTACACGAAGCCCTTAGTGACTGCAAGAAAAGAACATGGAATGTGTAAAAAAATCATCCTTCTGTCATCACTTCTTTGAGAAGCTACATACCGCCGTTGTCAATCAGCCAGCGATTGTTGCTACCCATTGGGTCCTGCTGCTTGATCACCCCTACAAGGTCCCCCTCCAGGATGGACACATCCAAATCCTGGGCTGCGTTGAAGTTCCTCTCAGCCTGGAAGAGTTTCTCATGGACGAAGCGAGCCATCAGTCCGGCGCGGTGCTCATCAGTCTGCAAGATGCAGTTGGGCTGGTGGGTCGAAGACAAAGACGCTTGGTCAGACCAGGATTCGTACCAGGAGTTTGAAAAGGAGGGTTGTCCAACTTACAGGTCCTTGGAGTTGCTTTTTTGAGCTCTGCTTCTCTAGGGTTTTCTTCTCAAAGGGTTTTTTGGCAGCGGTGGTGGTGTTGGTGATGTTGGTTGTGCTTGGGGGCAGGTTGTCAGGGCAGAAGCTGAAACTCTGCAGGAGTTGAAGTACACGGCCGTACTCTTCTTGGAACTGTGCCACCAAATTGCCCTCGGTGCCGACTTTGCGGGAAAACTAGAGGAAATTCAAAGAAAGCCATCAAAAATAAGTTTCTAGCAAACCCGAAGGCAAAAGATGCACTCACAACTTGAAGGAGAGGCTTCAGCTCCCCGAGGGTCGTCTTCATGAAGTCCTTCTGGGCTTCAGCAAAGGCCTTCACACAGCCGGTAAATAACTCCTCTGCGGCGCCGTGGAACTTGGGTAGCTCGTCCAGAAGTTGGGCGTTGAGCGCCTCATAGTTGCTGCGGGCCACCTGCAGCTCGTCCTGAACCCGCCGGTCCTTAAAGCGGTCGGCACGCTCTTTGCAGTTGTCGTAGTCCAGCAGCTTGTCGAAACGCTTCAGGATGAGTTTGTGAGGCCCCGCGAACATGAGGAGCAGCTGGGTGAGCGGGTTGATGACCAATTCCTCCATGCGCTCCTTCTGCTCAACCAAAAGATAACGACACATTCAGGGCTAATCATAAAGCGGCGTACACATCTCAAGACAAATGGGCTGATTTTGTCCCCATGTTCCCTTTTCCGACAGGAAGACAGCAAACGCCCAATTATCTTATGTCTTACAAGATTGTCATGTGGTCTGAGGTGTCCCGATGATTGGCTCCAAAACGGATCTGGACTGACAATCGTAAATATCGAACACGTTTGATATTTATATCAACCCAAAACTCTTCATGTTTGTGAGGAATGCAGACGCCACGCAGGTCATCGCTCTGTAAATTGTGACGTGGTATGCAAAGAAGCTAAAAAAAAAAGATTGCTGCTACTTTGTTGAGAACTTACTCGATCTTACTTGATCTGTTGTAAACAACAGATTTTTTATTATTTTATGAATGCACACATGTTGCAATTTCAATGGTAATATATATATAAAAAAGAATGAACATGATGGAAAGCAGAAAGTGTATTGTTTATTTTGACTAGTCCACTCACTATCCCCCACAACTTGCTTAGCTCTATATTTATAACTGTTGAATTTGTTATTCATTGATTTATATTGTGGTACAAATTGAGAACAGGAAATGAAAAAATAATTATTGCTAACAAGGGGTGGGATTAAATAAGCTCTGCTTCTTCCTACCCCTTATCGGGCAAAATAGAAACGTGAAATATTTATAGAAAGACAGACAGACAGATAGTACTTTGATTCCTTCAGGAGAGTTCCCTCGGGAAAAAAAAACCCCTCCTATATCAAATAACTATTCATGTTTGACATAAACCTAATTAAACAACAACAACAATAGGCATTTAGCCTATAAAGTATGCTTTGTCTAACTCAGGGGTCACCAACGCGATGCCCGCGGGCACCAGGTCGCCCGTAAGGACCAGATGAGTCGCCCGCTGGCCTGTTCTAAAAATAGCTCAAATAGCAGCACTTACCAGTGAGCTGCCTCTATTTTTAAAATTGTATTTATTTACTAGCAAGCTGGTCTCGCTTTGCTCCACATTTTCAATTCTAAGAGAGAAAAAACTCAAATAGAATTTGAAAATCCAAGAAAACATTTTAAAGATTTGGTCTTCATTTGTTTAAATAAATTCATTTGTTTTTTTACTTTGCTTCTTATAACTTTCAGAAAGAAAATTTTAGAGAAAAAAATACAACCTTAAAAATGATTTTAGGATTTTTAAACACATACACCTTTTTACCTTTTAAATTCCTTCCTCTTCATTCCTGACATTTTAAATCAATGTTCAGGTAAATTATTTTTTTATTTATTGTAAAAGATCATAAATACATTTTAATTTAATTCTTAATTTTTGCTTCTGTTTTTTTCGACGAAGAATATTTGTCAAATATTTCTTCAATCTTATTATGATTAAAATTCAAAAAAAATATTCTGGCAAATCTAGAAAATCTTTACAATCAAATTTAAATTTTATTTCAAAGTCTTTTGAATTTATTTTAAAATTTTTGTTCTTGAAATTCTAGAAGAAATAATGTTTTGTCTTTATTAGAATTATAGCTTGGTCCAATTTGTTATATATTCTAACAAAGCGCAGATTGGATTTTAACCTATTAAAAAACATGTCATCAAAATTCTAAAATTAATCTTAACCAGGAAAAATTACTAATGATGTTCCATAAATTCTTTTTTTAATTTTTTCAAAAAGATTCGAATTAGGTAGTTTTTCTCTTCTTTTTTTCGGTTGAATTTTGAATTTTAAAGAGTCGAAATTGAAGATAAACTATGTTTCAAAATTAAATTTTCATTTTTTTCCCCTCTTTTAAACCGTTCAATTAAGTGTTTTTTTTCCATCATTTATTCTGTCCAAAAAAACTTCCGTAAAAGGAAAAAAAATGTACGACGGAATGACGGACAGAAATACACATTTTTAAAAATATATATATAGATTTATTTATCAAAGGTAAATTGAGCAAATTGGCTATTTCTGGCAATTTATTTAAGTGTGTATCAAACTGGTAGCCATTCGCATTAATCAGTACCCAAGAAGTAGCTCTTGGTTTCAAAAAGTTGGTGACCCCCGGTCTAACTACTCGATTAATCTAACAAACTACTGTAATCATTAGATTACTCGATTACTAAAATAAGTGAAAGCCACAGGCCTAGTACTGACCTCTAGCTCGCTCAGTAGATTCTAAAGTCTATGTTCATGCCATCACTTTTAACCCAATTTTTTCTTTTTTTTACTATGGCATTTTTCTTTCTTTCTGATCATATGTCCTCTTCTATAGTGCCCGTTTTCCCGCTTGTTGCTATCGTGGTTGCTTGTTACACACAGGGCCAATTAGTATCTAGGTGTGTAATTCATCCATTTTTAATGGATTTCTGTTTTTTTAGAGGGAGAGGTGGAGGGATGGGTCAATGTTGCTTATTGGTCTACTCAGGCTATAGAAAGTCTATAATTTTGCCGTCCTCGATAAGGTGCTTGTGTGTGTTATTGTTGGCGTCTCTGAAACAGGCAGCAAGAGAGTTCACTCTGTGCTTGGAGTTTAGCACATATCCAACTTTGTTTTGGAGAGGAAATAGAATTAATGGAGGGGGCCCTCTTGTTGTTTACTATCTTTATCTGTTTGGGTTGGTTCCTCCAAAATCCCATTTTTTTGTTTTTTTATTTTTTTCCCCCACAATTAAAGCTCTGCTGTGTGTGTGTGTGTTTGCGGGCGGGTTGTTGACTCGTCATGGTAGGTGTGCCATATTGTAGTTATCCTACTTTTTGTTCTTTGCCAATCCCTCTTATGAGTATCGCCAAAAATGATACCGTCAATTTATTACTTTAAAAGTTATTATAATTTATACAGTTAATTGGGATTATGAGAACACAGGGAAAATATGTTTTGCACATAAAAATGGTTGTATAACTTAATACAACCATCTATCCATCCATCTTCTTCCGCTTATCCGAGGTCGAGTTGCGGGGGCAGCAGCCTAAGCAGGGAAGCCCAGACTTCCCTCTCCCCAGCCACTTCGTCTAGCTCTTCCCGGGGGATCCCGAGGCGTTCCCAGGCCAGCCGGGAGACATAGTCTTCCCAACGTGTCCTGGGTCTTCCCCGTGGCCTCCTACCGGCTGGACGTGCCCTAAACACCTCCCTCGGGAGGCGTTTGGGTGACATCCTGACCAGATGCCCGAACCACCTCATCTGGCTCCTCTCGATGTGGAGGAGCAGCGGCTTTACGTTGAGCTCCTCCCGGATGGCAGAGCTTCTCACCCTATCTCTAAGGGAGAGCCCCGCCACACGGCGGAGGAAACTCATTTCGGCCGCTTGTACCCGTGATCTTATCCTTTCGGTCATGACCCAAAGCTCATGACCATAGGTGAGGGTGGGAACGTAGATCGACCGGTAAATTGAGAGCTTTGCCTTCCGGCTCAACCATCTAAAATTATATAAAAGTATTCCAATAAATAAACATCTATTTTTAATTCTAATGCACACATAAGTTTGCAAATACAATCACAATTGCAAAAAAGCTAAATTAAAATATAAAAAAAACCACTAAAATAATGTATTATTTTAAAAAAAACTGTTCTACTACACACATTTGTTTGAGAAAAAAAAGTCAAAATAGCAAAATAACGAAAAAAGTACAAAAATAAAATGTTTTTCAATTTAAACAAGACCATTAACCTAACTAATGTTACATACAAACATTTGTGAAGAAACATTGCAGTCGCATAAACTCTGAGGAAAATGGAGTAATTTGCTGGAGGTAAAGAAGACAATCTGCAACAAAAGTATCGATCCCACCACACGAGTTTTGATCTGATACCAACACCCACCTTGGTATCGATACTCTCTATATTTAAATGGATACACCTACACCGACCCCTCCTTCCCATACAGATAATGTTCATTCACTCAATATTTCGTGCTTGGAGGACTAGAGTCTGGCTGCTGTGCCTAAATCCAGTCACTGAGCAACCATGACACACGTTGACTATTTTGCTTGTTAGCTTGCTTTACTGCTAGTGAAAATTTAAGTAACGGAGGATGCGTGCGTTATTGGAGCTCGGACTAATCAATGTGATACGGCACTCACTTTTATCGCAAACTCTGATCCAAAATCGGACTTTGAATGAGTCAGATAAGCGCAGGATATGCCGTACTAAATGTTGATCGATCCCAGCTTTTATGGTACGTGTTGGCACGGCCCCAGGAAGTATAACGCAGGCTTTATTGCAGTGGCTAGTTTGACAACCCCAGGCTTGTTTAGAGAATGTGCTGTAATTCTCCATCTAGGACTATTTTAAATCGATTTTCACATCTTTTCAGCCAATGGGAACTGTTTCAGTCTGTGAATGAAAAAAAAATGTACTCTTACAAATTCAGTGAATTGTTTGTCGCTGATGCAGCGATGAGCTCTCTGGAAGCGCTCCGGGTCGGGGATGCTGCGCTCGGTGTAGATGTCACAGAAGCTGATGGCTGCCAGCACCTTCACGGATGCAGATTCCTGCGAAGGATTATAGTCAGTCAGTACCTTGACAACCACCTGCGGGGGTTCTGAAGATCCACGTCCAAATAAATAAATACCCTGATATGTTGCAGGTACAAGGAAATATCGCGTATGAAGGATTTGATGAGTCTCTCCTGCAGCCGAAACCTCTTATCAGCCTCATCAAACGCCTCGTCTTTAATCTGGAAGGGCAGAGAAGTCATAAAATCCCGGTGCTACCCAAACCAAAAAGTGATTTGAAGCCGTGGGAAACTAAAAGGTACCCGTGGTGAAATTCCTGTCAAGTGCTTAAGTTGGCTGCTGACACGATTGGACTTCTTGATGATGGAATGCATGCTCAACTTTGAGATCTTGTCGATGAATGTATCCTCGTCACCTTTCCTGTACTTCACCACTGCGGACAACAGGGGGGACGATAACATTGAGACTACAGATTTTTCTGTTTTTGTTTCAATTTTCATGTCCTGCTCCGGGAATATTCTGAACTCCTGTGCATCTGTAATTAGCAGCATATTTGTAAACGGAACACAACTACTCATGGCTGACACCAAGTCTTTTAAGCAGGGAAACTAGAGCAGTGGTTCTCAACCTTTTTTCAGTGATGTACCCCCTGTGAACATTTTTTTAATTCAAGTACCCCCTGATCACAGCAAAGCATTTTTGGTTGAAAAAAAGAGATAAAGAAGTAAAATACAGCACTATGTCATCAGTTTCTGATTTATTAAATTGTATAAAAGTGCAAAATATTGCTCATTTGTAGTGGTCTTTCTTGAACTATTAGGAAAAAAAGATATAAAAATAACTAAAAACTTGTTGAAAAATAAACAAGTAATTAAATAATAAATAAAGATTTCTACACGTAGAAGTAATCATCAACTTAAAGTGCCCTCTTTGGGGATTGTAATAGAGATCCATCTGGATTCATGAACTTAATTCTAAACTTTTCTTCACAATAAAATAAATCTTTTAACATCAATATTTATGGAACATGTCCACAAAAAATCTAGCTGTCAACACTGAATATTGCATTGTTGTATTTTTTTCACAGTTTATGAACTTACATTTATATTTTGTTGAAGTATTATTCAATAAATATATTTATAAAGGATTTTTGAATTGTTGCTATTTTTTTAGAATATTGAAAAAAAAAATGTCATGTACCCCTTGGCATACCTTCAAGTACCACCATTTGAGAACCACTGAACTAGAGGACTGAACTGTTGGTTGCAGCCAAGTGATGTACTGTATTTTTTTATTTTTCTAAATGCAAATAAAGTAAAATAAAAATAATATCAAACTAAACTAAATTGAAACAAATTAATGGAGTAAAATCAACTTAGAAAATAGGAAACAAATACAAATGAAGTGATTTTTCTTTTAATTATGAAAAAAAGGATGAAATAGAAAACAATAAAAATGTAACTAAAATAAAATACAATTAAACAAAAATATTCAAATATTGTCTTAGACAGGGATGTCAAAACTCATTTTAGCTCAGGGGCCACATGGAGGAAAATCTGTGCACACACGGGCCAAACTATTAAACTCATGGAAAAAAAATAAAGACAACTTCAAATTGTTTTCTTTGTCTTCCTTTGGCCAAAAACAGAACAAACACATTCTGAAAATATTACAGTAAAAATATAGAAAAAAATACCGGTAGCGGTAAAGTTTAAATCCATAAAAGTGAATGAATGTTTATAACGGAATACATTTACATACGTATAACAAATGTGTTATCTTTTGAATAATTTTTTTAATGAATTAAGTAACGTTTATGACAACCTTTTTCCAAAACACAATATAGAATGTAAGATGGAGCAGGACAATGCAAACATTAATCATTTGTTTTCAAAACAGTTACAAAAATGTGAGACCCCATTTATATGACTTAATGGGGTCCCTGGGACCCCATCTTGAAAATTCCTAGCGCCAACACTGATGGAGTATTGTTGTGTGAGAAACAGCAGCAGGTGGCTGTGGCCTGCGGGCCGGTCCTAATACTAATCAAATATCCATCCATCCATCCATCCATTTTCTACCGCTTATTCCCTTTCGGGGTCGCGGGGGGCGCTGGCGCCTATCTCAGCTAAAATCGGGCGGAAGGCAGGGTACACCCTGGACAAGTCGCCACCTCATCGCAGGGCCAACACAGATAGACAGACAACATTCACACTCACATTCACACACTAGGGCCAATTTAGTGTTGCCAATCAACCTATCCCCAGGTGCATGTCTTTGGAAGTGGGAGGAAGCCGGAGTACCCGGAGGGAACCCACGCATTCACGGGGAGGACATGCAAACTCCACACAGAAAGATCCCGAGCCTGGATTAGAACCCAGGACTGCAGGAACTTCGTATTGTGAGGCAGACGCACTAACCCCTCTGCCACCGTGAAGCCTACTAATCAAATATATAATATATAATTCATTCCGGATGCGGCCCGCGGGCCTTGACTTTCACACATTGGGTCTAAGACATGTTTCTTTTTTCAACAACACTTGTATTTCTATGGGTTTCTCACCGAGGTCCTTCCTGCGCTTGCACTCGTTGATGTTCACGTTGATCTCCTTGACGGCCTGTAGGGCCAGAGTCAGCTGGGGCCGGTCGTGGTGGCTCTCCGGCGTGGCCCCCAGCAGCTCCATCAGCAGCAGCGGATAACGCATGACTCGCTGCACCGGCTTGATCAGGAAAGAGCCCAGGTTGATGTAGTTTGTTTTGCCCCTAAAAAAAAGTGACAGGAGAGAAGTGCTGCATGTGTATATTTTTTGCTTTGCGTCATCATCAAATGAGGCGACACACACACACACATGAGATGATGACACATTTTAGGAAAACATGGAGGATAATTTTGTTTAGTCTAATGCCATCCACAGGGCTAAACAGCTGAACTTGAAAATATTCAAGAAAATACAACTACCAAGCAACTGCTGTTTTAGTCCACATGATGGCGTTAGTTTCCCATTTCCCAGATTACACCACATAAGCGGGAGCATTCAACATCCACATGCACAAACAACATGAGTCCATCTCAATCCCACAAAAGGATTGAAACATACTTATGGGGCGGCGGCAAACACTTTTTTACGAGCGCACACACACAAACTTTAATCAAAGGGTGTTAGCCAGCAAAATGGCAAGCGATCATAATGATTGTCATGCTCGCGGCGACACTCTTTGTGGAGACTTACCACTCTCTGTATATGGCTCTGCAGGAATGGAGGGACAAGAAGAGACGACAGGATTCATAAGACGATGCATATTTACATTCAGCACAAAACCACATTATGTTGGTAGCTTCCTTTTGAGAGCCGGATGCAGGAGTGACCTTTTGTCAGTGAATAGGTGGCAACAGAAAGTAGGTTTTATACAGTAGAAAAGATAAACACTGTCTGAAGTGATGAAGAAAAACAACTTTAAAACAAACTTTAAAAAGTAGAGGCATTTAATCAAACTCACTGTGCTATTGTTAAACAGAACTGATAAGTATCCAGAGGACAAAGACTGTGTTTACACTTGTTTAAAAATAAAAAAGCACTTCAGTGTGGTTCACTTTGCATTGACATTGGGACCAAAGCCGGTACAGCAGCGGTCTCAAACCTGCGGCCTGCGGGCCATTTGTTGTCCTCTATCCCAGTGGTTCTCAAATGGGGGTACTTGAAAGTGTGCCAAGGGGTACGTGAGATCATTTTAAAATATTCTAAAAATAGCAACAATTCAAAAATCCTTCATAAATATATTTATTGAATGATACTTCAACAAAATAAGAATGTAAGTTCATAAACTGTGAAAAGAAATGCAACAATGAAAAATTCAGTGTTGACAGCTGGATTTTTTTGTGGACATGTTCCATAAATATTGATGTTAAAGATTTCTTTTTTTGTGAAGAAATGTTTAGAATTAAGTTCACGAATCCAAATGGATCTCTATTACAATCCCCAAAGAGGGCACTTTAAGTTGATGATTACTTTTATGTGTAGACATCCATCCATCCATTTTCTACTCCTTATTCCCTTTTGGGTTGGCGGGGGGCGCTAGCGCCTATCTCAGCTACAATCGGAATATTTATTTATAATTGAATCACTTGTTTATTGTTCAACAAGGTTTTAGTTATTTTTATATCTGTTTTTCCAAATAGTTCAAGAAAGACCACTACAAATGAGCAATATTTTGCACTGTTATACAATTTAATAAATCAGAAACTGATGACATAGTGCTGTATTTTACTTCTTTATTTATTTTTTTCAACCAAAAACGCTTTGCTCTGATTAGGGGGTACTTGAATTAAAAAAATGTTCACAGGGAGTACATCACTAAAAAAAGGTTGAGAACCACTGCTCTATCCGATTTCATGGGTCGGTGTAACTGCAGCTTGTGCACCCCTGGCGGCTAATAGTTAAATGTATTTTGGCAATCTCAAATCCCACTCGATCAGAGGTCTTTGACAGGGGGTCTTAAACTGATAGGGCAGGATTCGCGAACATTTTTGGCTGAGGGAGCCATGAAAGCCAAATATTTCAAAATGTATTTCCGTGAGAGCCATATAATATTTTTGAATACTGAATATCACTACTTGTGTGCATTTTTAAGTAAGACCAACAGTGTATTTTAGAGTATAATACGTCTCTTATTGTTTTTAATAACATTGTTATTTTGAAGCTAACAAATTTTAAATAAAATACTTCTTACCATTATTGTGACTTCTTAAACAGGTGCGGTAGAAAAACGGATGGATGGATCAAAATGTATGAGTATGTTTTATATTTTGAATGTTATTTTTAACACTGTGATTACCAGCGGAATTATTCATTACTTATCGTGTTAAGCAATGTCAGCTAAGATTTATCCGAGAGCCAGATGCAGTCATCAAAAGAGCCACAGGTTCTCTACCCCTGCCCTAGAGTGTCTGCAGAGGTACTGCAGGGGGGACTGACATTTTTGTACAATGACACTTTTTTAGAATACCCCCACCATTTATTTTTTTTTACAAATATAAATGTATTTTCTCTACACATTGTTGATCCAACACAAAGTAGTGAAGTTCACAAATGCCAGTGACATTGCCTCCCTACTCACTGTACCTTGAAAGTTTAAAATAAAACCATTAATAAATGTTATTTATTTATGTTAGCATTTAAGATAGGTAGCGATTAGTGCTCTAGTAGCAAGCTAGCAATAAGCAGCATTACCGACAGCTGGCGATTTTTGCGCGAGTTGCCAGCTAACGATTAACAGTGCTATACTGTATTATACCTTAGTATTGCACAATGACAGGGTAGCTTATGACCAGTTGAATTTGAAACACAATTTTACCCGCTTCATCTCTCCATCAGTTTGCTATTGTGATGTAACTCGTATATTCCAACCCCAAATTCCCTATTTTGATATTCTGCACAGGTTTACTATCGTAAAATGTTACCAAAAACTTCTAAAATATAATTTTAAAGAGCAGTGCTGTCACACACACGGCGGCAGAGGGAGCAGCACAGAGACACTTAAAAGGCGAAATGATTTCCTCTTACAGTTGGGCAAAAAAGTATTTAGTCATTTTAAGTTCTCCCACTTAAAATGATGACAGAGGTCTGTAATTTTCATCATAAGTACACTTCAACTGTGAGAGACAGAATGTGAAAAAAAAAAAAATCCAGGAATTCATATTGTAGGAATTTTAAAGAATTTATTTCTAAATGATGGTGGAAAATAAGTATTTGGTCACTTCAAACAAGGAAGATCTCTGGCTCTCACAGACCTGTAACTTCTTCTTTAAGAAGAAGGAAAAGAATAGTAGACTTGCACCAGACTGGGAAGAGTGAATCTACAATAGGCAAGCAGCTTGGTGTGAAAAAATCAACTGTGGGAGCAATTATCCACTGATTATCTCCCTCGATCTGGGGCTTCACGCAAGATCTCATCCCGTGGGGTCAACATGATCATGAGAACGGTGAGCAAAAATCCCAGAATTACACGGGGGGACCTGGTGAATGACCTGCAGAGAGCTGGGACCAAAGTAACAAAGGTTACCATCAGTAACACACTACGCCGACAGGGGATCAAATCCTGCAGTGCCAGACATGTCCCCCTGCTTAAGCCAGTGCATGTCCAGGCCCGTCTGATGTTTGCCAGAGAGCACATGGATGATACAGCAGAGGATTGGGAGAATGTCATGTGGTCAGATGAAACCAAAATAGAACTTTTTGGTATAAACTCAACTCGTCGTGTTTGGAGGAAGAAGAATACTGAGTTGCATCCCAAGAACACCACACCTACTGTGAAGCATGGAGGTGGAAACATCATGCTTTGGGGCTGTTTTTCTGCTAAGGGGACAGGACGATTGATCCGTGTTAAGGAAAGAATGAATGGGGCCGTGTATCGGGAGATTTTGAGCCAAAACCTCCTTCCATCAGTGAGAGCTTTGAATGGTTGACCAAATACTTATTTTCCACCATAACTTACAAATAAATTATTTGAAATTCCTACAATGTGAATTCTTGGATTTTTTTTTTCACATTGTGTCTCTCACAGTTGAAGTGTACCTATGATGAAAATTACAGACCTCTGTCATCATTTTAAGTGGGAGAACTTGCACCATCGGTGGCTGACTAAATACTTTTTGCCCCACTGTTACATCCTATGTTTCATGTAGCTTTCAAGAGTTCAAGTGAACCGTGCTGCTGCACATGTCCACTTGAAAGTGGACAGAGACTCATCTCTCAAGTGGTCTCGTTCCACTTCTTTGGTGCCCACCGGGGTTGGAATGCTCGTTTTCACAGTGCCTTTTCATACATTTGTGATCAAGTGCTATATACATAAACTTTGATTGATTGATCAATTGACTTACTGTGCTAGCAGTTCAGACACACAACAAATTTCCTAGAAACAAACAAAACACGACAAATGTGAACGCACCCGTACAAAAAAAAATGGCTCCTTACATACCTCTGCTATCGTCATTTTGTTTTCAGGTTTTCATATTAAAACCAGCGCCCTTCCGGTTTTTAAAAACAACCTTTGTCAGCTGTGTCATGCCTCTGACTCACTGATTGGCCAAACAAGTGGAACCGGGTAGGGCACATTCTTCGAATGCCCTACTTTGTACAGAAAACGCGCTAGTGACGGAGGAGTTTTAAGTATAGCACCGTGCAGCGTAAACTAACAGCAGTGCTGGCCCACGCACACAGGAAAAAAAGCTGAAGCAATAAAATATAAAAAAACTAGATTTTAGGAAAAAAAGACTAGAAACTAGTCAAATTAATTTTGTTTTCTAAATTAGTAAATTAAATTACTAAATTAAGATGTTTGTCTAGAAATAGCAAGAATTTTGAAATAGAATTTTATTCTGAAAACAAGCATTGTTCAACTTGCAATTCTTGAGTTAAAGGCCTACTGAAACCCTGATAGTTTAAATATCTATGATGAAATATTAACATTGAAACACGTGCCAATACGGCCTTTTTAGTTTACTGAATTGCAATTTTAAATTTCCCGCGAAGTGTCGTGTTTAAAAACGTTGCGGTATGATGACTCGTATGAAGACGCGTGCGTTTGACGTCTCGGGTTGTAGCGGACATTATTTTCCAGCCCGATCCAAGCTATAAGTAGTCTGCTTTAATCGTATAATTAAACAGTATTCTGGACATCTGTGTTGCTGAATCTTTGGGAATTTGTTCAATTAATAATGGAGTAGTCAAAGTAGAAAGATGGAGGTGGGAGCTTTTAGCCTTTAGCCACACAAACAAAGTCGGTGTTTCCTTGTTTAGAATTCCCGAATGCGAAGCTTTACTATGGTTCAGAGCGGTCAAGCGAACATGGATCCCGACCTAATGTCAACCAGCAGTTTTCGGTGAGAAAATTGTGGTAATAAGTTTGCTCTTACCGGCGACATCAGCGGAGCTTCCAGCAGTGTGACTTGGCTCAGAGACACTAAATCAACACACGTACCCGTGGCCACACCCTTCCGACTTTAGGTACTAATTAATCTCAATAAAACACTAACATAATGGGCAGATAAGGGATTTTCCAGAATTATCATAGTAAATGTGTGTAATAACATCTGCAATCGCTTTTTTTTTTTTTTTTTCTAGTCCTTTACTCTCAATATCCTCATCCATGAATCTTTCATCCTTGCTCAAATTAATGGGGAAATTGTCGCTTTCTCGGTCGGATTAGCTCTTGCTGCTGGAGGCTCACATTATAAACAATGTGAGGATGTGAGGAGCCCTACAACCCGAGACGTCACGCGCACATCGTCTGCTACTTCCGGTACAGGCAAGGCTTTTTTATTAGCGACCAAAAGTTGCGAACATTATCGTCGATGTTCTCTACTAAATCCTTTCAGCAAAAACATGGCAATATCGCCAAATGATCAATTATTACACATAGAATGGACCTGCTATCCCCGTTTAAATAAGAAAATCTCATTTCTGTAGGCCTTTAAGCATTTTTGTGATGCTGCAGAATCTTTAACAAGATGTTCTACATGGGGAAATCTTATTTCAACAGTTATTTTCTAAATTGTAAAAATTTTAAACTAGAACAGATACAACATAATTATTTATGCTAAAATTAAGATAATGATTTAATGTCAATGACTAAAAGTAGGAACATTTCTAAAATAAAAATGTTAAATCTTGAGAAGTGGCAAGTAATTTGCAGTGTAAGTATGTCAGCCCATGTAAGGCATGTATAAAAATAGGTGACTTACACTTGTTAAACAATCATTGACCCTCACTGTGCACCAAAGTTCAAAGTCTTAATATAATAAAATACTTGATGGACGTCACCTTACAGGAATGTTGAACTAACTACTTGTATGGCTGTAGACTAGACCAGAATGATTCCCACCGGTCATTCCAGTACTCAAGGGGATGACAGTGTGGCAATTAACTACACAAAACCCTATAAACTTCCTTCAGCTTTATATACACAATAATTAGTGAGCACTCTTGTTTTTTTCCATGCCCTTAAACATGCACGCACACAAGCACAAACACTGTGTTTTTTCCCCCCTCTCTACTCACCTCAGCCTCTCCAAACACTCCAACACGTGGCCCTGGATGTTTTCATCTTTCTCGTAGCTCTCTAGCAGCGAGATGGCATCGTCGTGGTTCTGGCAGTACACGTTGTAGACCCCCTCCAGCTCCGTTTTAAAGTCCAAAAACACGTTGCCTGAGGAGTCGCAGATCGACACAAGAGCAGAAGTATTCATTTAACAAGCTTAGAGTCCACCCGCCGCATTTCAGCACCAGTTTTATTACAGTATACCTCATCAAATGGTATCATCCATTTGAATAAACTTTAGTGTACTGTATATTTACAGCGTGTATAGCAATACTTTCTGCTGACCCAACACAGCCATTACTGTGGCAACAAAAGCCCGTCCCTCCAGGATTTCTCAATGTTGCTATCGTGCCAATTCAGGCGATTTCAAGGATGGAAAGGATAATGCACACAAGGGCACAGAAAGAAGGCAAAAACAAAAGGTATAAAGTAGACAAAAAATGTACCACAGTAGCAATATAACATATGTAATATTTACATATTATATATACAGTATATCATATATACTGATATATTATATTATAAAAATTTTACATAATATATAACAAATTGGGACGGCGTGGCGCAGTGGTAGAGTGGCCGTGCGCAACCCCAGGGGCCCTGGTTCAATCCCCACCTAATATCAACCTCGTCACGTCCGTTGTGTCCTGAGCAAGACACTTCACCCTTGCTCCTGATGGGTGCTGGTTAGCGCCTTGCATGGCAGCTCCCTCCATCAGTGTGTGAATGTGTGTTTGAATGGGTAAATGTGGAAGTAGTGTCAAAGCGCTTTGAGTACCTTGAAGGTAGAAAAGCGCTATACAAGTACAACCCATTTATCATTTATATTTAAATCCCAATTACCATGTACAATATTAAGTTCAAAGTTAAAGTACTAATGATTGTCACACACACACTACAGTATATGCAACAGCTGCAGCAAAAAAAAAAAAAAAAAAGCAGCATAAAATAAAGAGTAGATCCAGCAGAAAATATACATTATAAGGAAATAGAGGGTGTCAACAAACTTATCCATCCATCCATTTTCTACCGCTTATTCCCTTTTGGGGTCGCGGGGGGCGCTGGCGCCTATCTCAGCTACAATCGGGCGGAAGGCGGGGTACACCCTGGACAAGTCGCCACCTCATCGCAGGGCCAACACAAATAGACAGACAACATTCACTCTCACATTCACACACTAGGGCCAATTTAGTGTTGCCAATCAACCTTATGTTTTTTTCTTATGTGGATGGAGCATGTACGATTCATTTAAGCTTTAATTATCCAGGCTCAAGGTAATTAAAAACATATTCCCATATGCAATTCTGACCAAGCAAATTAGCAGCATGTATGTATATAACAGAAAAGTTGACGTGTGATGATTTACCAACAAATATTTGTGCAATAGATTACTCTCAACAGTTTAAAACGCTGAGTTGTAGGTTTTGAAATAAAAATAAATGTTTATGATGGACAAACACTTTTCAAGTGTAATACATACACGGAGAATATCTGCAACTTGTGGACAACGTAGCAGACTGCAGACTATAAGGAAACCTTTGGTGGTGTTTCTTTCTGTAATTAACACTATTACTATTATAAAGTTTAAATTAATAAAGAAAAAGGTACATTAATTTGACAATGTGCTTTTTCTGCCATATAGTGTTTTCTATTAACTCTCTGTGACACAAAACAAGTAAAACATCAATACTGTATTTGTTTTCAAATGATTGTAGAACTCTAGTGCTTTTTGAGGGTAGGGTTACAAAGAACACTTAAAACATTGATAACACAGTTATACCATACCAAGTTGATTACATTTATTGAATAAAATGAGCCTAGATACATTGCAACTATTTGAAAACACTGGCACGAATTTGATTGATTGAATGATTGATTGACTGAGAAGTTTATTGACGTCTTTAAATAATGAAATCCATGTAATGCTTTAAAAAGGCAAATGCATGGCCCAAAAAGCCAAAAGGCTTGTTTCCATCGTGGTCCACAATTCAACAATACCCCCAAAAAACCCCGCGTATTCTTCGAAGGAACCGACAAGCGAGTACCAAGAAAATTGTGTTTACAGTCAAGCGTAGTGGTGGTAGCATCATGGGCTGCACGAGTGCTACAGGCACCGGGGAGCTGCGGTTAGTTGAGGGTAAACATGGCAGGACATCGTGAACATTATTCCCTCCCAGTTTTGTAACATAATCAGAAGCCAAAAAAACCTGAACTCAATTGAGCACCTATGAAGTATCCTAAAGCAAAAGGAAGGAAGATGAAGGAGTGCAACATTTATAATATCTATTAGCCCAAGAGGATTGAATCAGTTCAAGGTGACAATGGTGCTTACACTAAATTTGGACACTGTAATGTCTTCAAAATGTCCCCACCACATGTTAGAATTCAGGTTTCCTCCGAAATAACCCCAGCTCCCCGGTGCTGGTAGCACTCATGCAGCCCCAGACCATGATGCTACCCAATTAAGTTGTTGCCAGCACTTTAGACAAAAATTGGTATCAATGTGTTGAGTCATTTTGAGTAGATAGTGAGTCTTTACTGTTGTAAAAGCTGTACACCGACTACTCTAAAGCAGTGGTTCTCAAATGGGGGTACTTGAAGGTATTCCAAAGGGTACGTGAGATTTTTTAAAAATATTCTAAAAACAGCAACAATTCAAAAATCCTTTATAAATACATTTATAGAATGATACTTCAACAAAATATGAATTTAAGTTCATAAACTGTGAAAAGAAATGCAACACTGCAATATTCAGTATTGACAGCTAGATTTTTTTGTGAACATGTTCCATAAATATTGATGTTAAAGATTTCTTTTTTTTGTGAAGAAATGTTTAAAATAAAGTTCATGAATCCAGATGGATCTCTATTGCAATCCCCAAAGAGGGCACTTTAAATTGATGATTACTTCTATGTGTAGAAATCATTATTTATAATTGAATCACTTGTTTATTTTTCAACAAGTTTTTAGTTATTTTTATATCTTTTTTTCCAAATAGTTCAAGAAAGACCACTACAAATGTGCAATGTTTTGCACTGTTATACAATTCAATAAATCAGAAACCGATGACATAGTGCTGTATTTTACTTCTTTATCTCTTTTTTTCAACCAAAAATGCTTTGCTCTGATTAGGGGGTACTTGAATTAAAAAAATGTTCACAGGGGTACATCACTGAAAAAAGGTTGAGAACCACTGATCTAAAGTATATCAATACGATTAATCTTGAAAATATACCATAACATGTTGAGTGGTGCCTCAAGTTAGAAATAAAATGTATTTTTTTTACCAATGGAGTCGCTCTCTTCCAGTGTTTCATAAAGGCGCTGCGAGAGGTCGATCACTGAGTTGATGTTGCCAAAGAGGCCATCGTAGTCCACGTTCTTCACCTTGAAACACAAAAGAGAGAACTTCAGGTCCATCCATTTAAGGACAGTGTGGCTCAAACGGCAGAGCGGCTGTGCCAGGAACTTGAGGGGTTCCAGAGTCGATTCTAGCTTCCGCCATCCCGGTCACGGTCGTTGTGTCCTCGGGCAAGACTTCTCCCGCCTTGCTCCCAGCTGTGGCTACAAATGTAGCTTACCACCACCAAGTGTGAATGTGGAGTGAATGAATGATGGGTTGTCAGTTTTCTGTGAAGTGCTTTGAGTGTCTCGAAAAGTGCTACATTAATCTGATCTATTATTACGCTAACGAGGTCCAGATTGACGGTTCTCCTCACCTGCTTCCTCTGCAGAGGGTCAATGATCTCCACCACACACATCTGCAGGTCCTTAATGTAGTCCTTCTCCGTCTGTAGCAGCTCCTCTATGACCTTGGACCTCTTCTCCAGCATTCTCAGCTCGGGGTCCTCGGCGCCGGCAATGGGCGCCGAGTCGCCGGCCGAGGCGGGCTCCGAAGGTTTGGGCTGCGACGACAGCTGTGTCATCTCTGTGAAAAGACAAAAGGAATATTTCTTCTTCAGGTTGAGGAGAAAAATCGTTGGTTTCCACGTAAAAAAGGCCACTCAGGAAAATGTTCCAGCTCTCATTTGTAGTCATTCGACCGCCCATTAGTCCTCCTCTCTTGTCTGCCTTTTTGATCAATGTGTCTACTATCAATCTCACAGGGCCTGATCTCTCTGGGGAGGGTGCTGTGGTCCTGAGGGAGAGCATAGTTTATGCGCCACTGCTAATTATGAATGGACCCAAAAGTGGAATGGATTCAGGTTCTTTGTGACTAAAACAAAGAGACGCAAGAAGGGAGGAGAGATGGGAGTACTACAGTGTTGCAACCAACTATGGATTTAGTTGTGGAAGCTCAGTCTTCTCCACCTGAACCACTACACTCCTACTCAGTGTTATTTAAATTCTAAATGCACCACATAGCAGTACTGGCATTCAAGGGGAACTGCACTATTCATAATCATTAAGAGAGACAAGAAAACATGTTTGTTTATTAGGATTCTAAAGCTGATAAAATACGCTTAGAACATTAACCATTAAAGCAGGGTCGGGAACCTTTTTGGCTGAGAGAGCCAAAAAAAACTAATATTTTAAAATGTATTTCCGTAAGAGCCATATAATATTTTTTTTTACACTGAACAATACTGAACGCGTGCATTTTTAAGTAAGACCAACATTTCTAGAGTATAATAGGTCTCTTATTATTTGTAATAACATTGTTATTCTCGAGCTAACTGTGGAGGGGGCGTGGCCTGCCGGCTTGCAGCGAACTGGGGTGTGCCAGGACCGGCCTCGAAATCAGCGACAGGTGCGTAGATGGCCCACCTGGGCCTTGTTATCTAATCACCTGTCGCTCTGTTATAAGCAGCAGCCAGGAGGAGAGACGGGGTTGGGGCTGGAGCCAGAGCGCGAGCGAAAACGAAAGAGAAAAATACAATTGCTGGAAAGCAACTGAGAGACTTATTGGAAAATAAAACAGTATTGTAACCCTGAAACAGGCTCTCATGTTGGTCCTTGGTGGTCTGACAAACCCCAGGAGGGCAAGCCCCACACTAACCAAAAATAAATAAATAACTTCTTACCATTAACGCAACTTCTTGTACGGGTGCGGTAGAAAACAGATGGATGGATTAAAAATGCATGAGAATGTTTTATATTTTGAAGATTATTTTTAACACTGTGATTACAAGTGGAATTATTCATTACTTATCATATTAAGCAATGTCAGCTAAGATTTATCCGAGAGCCAGATGCAGTCATCAAAAGAGCCAAATCTGGCTCGCGAGTCATAGGTTCCCTACCCCTGCATTAAGGGAACCACCTTAACTTTGAACACACTGATCACATGTGAAAGAAGGGCGTACTTAATCAACAGCCGTATGAACAATGCCAACACTGTCATAAACATGTGCCATATAGTGAAACCATACTAAACAACAATGACAGACACATTTTGGGAGAATATTTGCACCGCAACACAACATTAACACTACAGAACAAATTCCCAGAATTCCCTGCAGCACCAACTCTTCTGGGACGCTACAATATAAACAAACGCCATTGGTGGATCTACACCTAACATCCACTGTAATGATACCAAGTACAATAGCGTATCTCAGGGGTGTCACACTCATTTAGATTGGGGGCCACGTGGAGAAAAATCTACCCCCAAGTGGGCCGGACAGGTAAAATCATGCCACGATAACTTAAAAATGAAGACAACTTCAGATTGTTTTCTTTGTTTAAAAATAGAACAAGCACAAATGTACGAATCCCAACGTTGTTGTTTTTTTTTTTTTACCTTTACATGTTGCAGTTAATCATTTATTTGTTGTTATTTATATTTTCTGAATAAATTAAGTCCAAGTTAAAGTACCAATGATTGTCACACACATACTAGATGTGGCGAAATTATTCTCTGCATTTGACCCATCACCTTTGATCACCTCCTGGGAGTTGAGGGGAGCAGTGGGCAGCAGCGGTGACGGCGCCCGGAATTCATTTTTGGTGATTTAACCCCCAATTCCAACCCTTGATGCGGAGTGCTGATGTACTAACATCATGTGGTTTGTTTTGTACATATGTAGCATCATCTACAAAGATACAAAGAATTGCTATTGTGAGATCCAGTGGACACATTTAGAACAGCGGTTTCATTCATTCAAACATTTCAGGTAAATTTTTATGCTTTTCCAACTTGTCCCGCGGGACGAATAAATCCTGTTCACGGGCCTGATCCGGCCCTCGGGCCTCACGTTTGACACCTCTGGCATATCTAGTCGATAGTACTAGGATTACATCAGTATTTTTCAGCATCACAAAATGTTTTGTTTTAAAAAAAATTATACTATGTTTATAAACTCAGGAAATATGTCCCTGGACACATGGGGACTTTGAATATGACCAATGTATGATGCTGTAACTACTTGGTATCGGATTGATACCCTAATTTGTGGTATCATCCAAAACTAATGAAAAGCATCAAACAACAGAAGAACAAGTGAATATTATATTTTAACAGAAGTGTAGATAAAACATGTTTAAAGGGAAATGAAGCAGATATTAACAGTAAATTAACAAGTAGATTAATAATTCATTTTCTACCACTTGTCCTTAATAATTTTGACAAAATAATACAAAGATAAATGACAATATGTTACTGCATATGCCAGCAGACTAATTAGGACAAGTTGTCTAGTATGTTCAGTACTTTATTTAAGGACTAAATTGCAATAAGAAACATATGTTTGATGTGCCGTAAGATTTTTGGTTAAAATAAAGCCAAAATGCAATTTTTTGTGGTCCCCTTTATTTAGAAAAGTACCGAAAAGTACCAAAATATTTTGGTACCTGTACCAAAATATTTGTATCATGACAACACTATGACAGATACATTCATAACAATATGTAATATGTACAATATTTACCGTATTTTGGTGTTTTTAAGCACTGCTGGGACTTCTTTCCTCGGCGCATTTATTTCATTTTCCGTAGCAAAACACTTCTTAAGTACGGCAACAAATGTGTGTCCCTACTTCAGGAAACACGTGCGTGTTCTAATAATGGCAGACTTGGTAACAGACCACAATGACAACTATTTTTGGACAAATGAGAACTCACCACCTTATCTTTTTGAAGCTGAATATACAGAGGATGAACTGCTGGTTATACAAGCAATGACAGACACATTTTGGGAGAATATTTGCACCGCAACACAACATTAACACTACAGAACAAATTCCCAGAATTCCCTGCAGCACCAACTCTTCTGGGACGCTACAATATAAACAAACGCCATTGGTGGATCTACACCTAACATCCACTGTAATGATACCAAGTACAATAGCGTATCTCAGGGGTGTCACACTCATTTAGATTGGGGGCCACGTGGAGAAAAATCTACCCCCAAGTGGGCCGGACAGGTAAAATCATGCCACGATAACTTAAAAATAAAGACAACTTCAGATTGTTTTCTTTGTTTAAAAATAGAACAAGCACAAATGTACGAATCCCAACGTTGTTGTTTTTTTTTTTTTACCTTTACATGTTGCAGTTAATAATTTATTTGTTGTTATTTATATTTTCTGAATAAATTAAGTTCAAGTTAAAGTACCAATGATTGTCACACACATACTAGATGTGGCGAAATTATTCTCTGCATTTGACCCATCACCTTTGATCACCTCCTGGGAGTTGAGGGGAGCAGTGGGCAGCAGCGGTAACGGCGCCCGGAATTCATTTTTGGTGATTTAATCCCCAATTCCAACCCTTGATGCGGAGTGCTGAAGTACTAACATCATGTGGTTTGTTTTGTACATATGTAGCATCATCTACAAAGATACAAAGAATTGCTATTGTGAGATCCAGTGGACACATTTAGAACAGCGGTTTCATTCATCCAAACATTTCAGGTAAATTTTTATGCTTTTCCAACTTGTCCAGCGGGACGAATAAATCCTGTTCGCGGGCCTGATCCGGCCCTCGGGCCTCACGTTTGACACCTCTGGCATATCTAGGCGATAGTACTAGGATTACATCAGTATTTTTCAGCATCACAAAATGTTTTGTTTTAAAAAAAATTATACTATGTTTATAAACTCAGGAAATATGTCCCTGGACACATGGGGACTTTGAATATGACCAATGTATGATGCTGTAACTACTTGGTATCGGATTGATACCCTAATTTGTGGTATCATCCAAAACTAATGTAAAGCATCAAACAACAGAAGAACAAGTGAATATTACATTTTAACAGAAGTGTAGATAAAACATGTTTAAAGGGAAATTAAGCAGATATTAACAGTAAATTAACAAGTAGATTAATAATTCATTTTCTACCACTTGTCCTTAATAATTTTGACAAAATAATACAAAGATAAATGACAATATGTTACTGCATATGCCAGCAGACTAATTAGGACAAGTTGTATAGTATGTTCAGTACTTTATTTAAGGACTAAATTGCAATAAGAAACATATGTTTGATGTGCCGTAAGATTTTTGGTTAAAATAAAGCCAAAATGCAATTTTTTGTGGTCCCCTTTATTTAGAAAAGTACCGAAAAGTACCAAAATATTTTGGTACCTGTACCAAAATATTTGTATCATGACAACACTATGACAGATACATTCATAACAATATGTAATATGTACAATATTTACCGTATTTTGGTGTTTTTAAGCACTGCTGGGACTTCTTTCCTCGGCGCATTTATTTCATTTTCCGTAGCAAAACACTTCTTAAGTACGGCAACAAATGTGTGTCCCTACTTCAGGAAACACGTGCGTGTTCTAATAATGGCAGACTTGGTAACAGACCACAATGACAACTATTTTTGGACAAATGAGAACTCACCACCTTATCTTTTTGAAGCTGAATATACAGAGGATGAACTGCTGGTTATACAAGCAAGCACAAACAGAGGGTGAAACGGAGCAGACGGAAGCTAAGAGTGAGATCAAGCTATGCCGAAAGAAATGGAGTGCCTAGCCAAAATCAACTGGAAGCGTCCCAAGCCACCTTGACTGTCCATCGAGTGAGTCATAATAATATTGATCATGATGCACGCACCACATCATGCCTGTTATTACAACTCCATAAAATTGTCGTGCTAGCTGTGTACAAACAAAACACAAAATGTGGGCTATTTTTTTATAGATACTATGATATGATCATGTTTTTCAGTCTGTACAGATTGGTGTCCTATCATATTGTGTTGTGCATTATAAACTCAAAAGCATTCAGCTAGCTTACCTCTTGCCGTAGCTCGCTTACGGTTAATACCAGAGCATGCCGTCGCAAGGCGATGTGTTACTACACGAGAAAAAGAGTTCCTCAGCGTTTGCTCTTACAATAACAATGTCGCTACAGTTTGGTTGTTATACAGGTCATGGAACGTAAATTAAGTATTGTTGGATGTATTTTCAAAGTGATTAAGAGGCAGAACGGATTGTTCCCATTAGCTGCATTGCTAACCACCGAGGGAAAATTAGAATGCAATAAAACAACAACTTTTGTCTTGTTGTCTCTCAAAAGGAGTGTAAACGACAGGCAAAATACCAAAAAAAGAAGAATTTCCCTTAAAACCCCACAAGTCATATCAACTTTCAATTTCTCACACACACAAACACCCACTGTAACTTTAGGGTGTTGAACTGAACTACTTCCAAATTTGGTGCACACTTTTAGGGGACAAAAATAAAAGCACATGTGAAATAATATGAGCAAGATTGGTAGAAAAACACAGCCACCATCAACCGGGACTTAGCAGTTTGGCAATTAATTATCCAAAATTCCTAAAATTAAAAAGCACACAAAAACGCAAAAGATGGGCCAAATATGACATTTTGTCTCATTTTTCTTACATAAACACCACAATGTGGCACTGTGATTAATTACTATAAGTCGGATTTAATTGAAAAAGGAGGTCATGAGCAAGCAAAACATCACTGCAGGGTGAGACTTTGCAACTAATAGTCTGTCAAATGTCACCCCTCTTAGGGCATGATATGATGTGCTTAGAAATTAAAATTGTCTGTACTATGAGGTATGTAATTGTGTACTGTGCACTTAAATGAAGAATCTATGTAGAATATATTAATATTATTGATCCATCCATCAATTTTCTATCTATATTATTTATTATTATTATTGTTTATTGTGAGCGAACTGTGGTGCTGCAAGTTAAAGCTCTACTATGCAAAGCGAAAGCCATTTATCAACAACATCCAGAAACGCTGATCTGTAATTTGACCCCCGTAACATGCTTCAAAACTCACCAAATTTTACACACACATCAGGACTGGCGAAAATTGCCATCTAATAAAAAACCATACCCCAAAAGTCAAAATTGCGCTCCAGCGCCCCCTAGGAAAAAACCCAGACAAAACTGCTTGTAACTTCTGTTAGGAATGTCATACAGACATGAAACAAAGACCTTTATATAGGTCTGACTTAGACCAGGGCTTGGCAGCGGCCAAAGGCGGACCCGACCAACGCTGCTTGCAGCTTTAATTATTATTGTTTATTGTGAGCGAACTGTGGTGCTGAATTTCCCCCAGGGATCAATAAAGTAATTTCTATTCTATTCTATACTTTCTATTCTATTCTATTCTATTCTTGTCTATACTAAGACTGAGTGTGCAATTGAAAAGTGGTGCAGACCATCCTTGCTAAATGAGGATTTTGCGTGCAAATTTTACCTCGGAGACTCATTTACTGCACATTCATGTTATCATGCTCCTATTTGTGTGTGATGTGTTGAACCAGCAGCACACATCTATAATCTGTAACATATTTTCTGAATCACAATCTAGCCAAAAGATACACATCCACACTGACACTTAGTTCTGTGGGCAAAACTGTGGATCACATCACTGCATTTGTGCGTCTGGAACTAGAACGCAAAGAAATGCATACTGACAGACGTCTTTTCATGTAAAAGGTATAGTATCGTAAATGGAAAAAAAAACAAAGGACAAAAAAAAAGTCAGCACACACCAAAATGCATTAATTGAATTTAGTGGCTGTAAAATGATAAAAGGAAATTGCTAAAAAAGACAATATCTAATATTCTTTATGTCTGACTGTCCAAAAATTTGACACACGCACACACAAAGAAAATATTATTGTCTGTCTGTGCAGCGCGAGCATTCATCCTGCAGCTGTGTGTGGATCTGTCAGTATTGCACGTCTTCTAACACGTGCTAAATAAAACGCAAAATAGGACTCGCAAAACGATGCTGAGTGTTGATAAATCACATTGCCTGTGCTAAATATATGTATTTGCATTTTCTCCTCTCAGTATTTGATGATCAGCATATTTTTTGAATATACAACACACGCAACATGGATTGCACGCCTTATTCTGCTCACTTAACAGATACAACCCACTTGAACACGTTTAGTAGATCAGCTTTGTGTGTTCAATCAGGTTTGGACAGGGTTTCGTACACGCAAACCTTTAGTAAATCAGGCCCTTGGTGTATGCACTGTGCGCATGTCGACTGGTAGTGGGACCCCAGGATGCAGAAACACAAGGTAGGGTGCAGGTCAAAAAAATTAATTATTTACGTAAAGAGCAAACAGCAGATACAAATGGTCAGTGCAAACCACGTAGTGGCAGCAGACTAACTCATGCACAATGACAAAAGACTATAATCCAGCGCTGGCAAGGTGAAACAGGTGAACCTAAATTAACTTGATTAGAAATAGAAAACAGGTGCGCTGGCATGGAAACTAAACAGGAAGTACAGGTGCAAAACAAAACAGGAGTCTAACAGGAAGAAGAACCAAAATAAAAGAACCAGTACAGGAAATGATACTGAACAGAGGAAAATAACAAACAAAATCCAAACTGTCATGTGTAATCATGACATGGTTCTCAGTACTGGAGTATCTGTAAGCCTTTAAACACCAATGACTCCTGGAGGATCACAGCCAAAATCTGAAAAAATAATAATTTCCTTTCAACTGCATTGACGGCAGGGTTCCCACAGTGCTGTTTGTTGGCAGATGAGTGACATCACCATGACAGATGCTAATGCTAATGAAGTTAACTCTGCTAATCCTCGTCTTGAAACTACACCTCCCCTACAGAGCAGGAACTACAGCATCGACCATGTTTTTTTTTATTTTCTTTTTTTTTTTTTTAGAAAGGATACAGTAGAAGAAAGGGATACACTATGCTTATCTTAAACTGGTAATATATGTTATATTCTCTGAATGTTCTGAACTCCTGTTTCCCTGCCATATTGAGCATCCTCAGAGGGGTATAAAGAGTAGGGATGCCCAAAATGTGGCCTGGCCCCCAGCTAATTTTTTATTGGCTCACGTTCTAGAGTGTAATTAAATAATCCATCTTTTAAAAAATTAAATAAAAACAGCCAAAATTAAAAAATAGTTGAACTGATACAACACTGACAATAATACGCTACAATATAACCACCTACAGTGTAACACAAAGCTGACATGCGGATGTTTTTTATTTAAATACAGTATATCTAACTACTGAGCATATTGATGTTGGACTTACAAAATCAAAAATAATACATTTTCCACCGTATACTTCTATTAAGGTTGTTTTGAACCAGCACTCCACAAGCAAAATTCCAATATTTGAACTAAATTCCATTTGGTTTGTATTTTTATGGATTCATTTTCATTTCGTAACACTTTGTTTTAGTCCTTTTTTAATCACTGGATTCAGTATCTAATAGTTGCTGCATTTACGTTCCGTTACCTGTATAATAACCAAGCTGAAGCGACATTGTTATTGTAAGAGTGAACACTGAGGAACTTTTTTTTCTAGGGTAGTAACACATCGCCATGCTATGGTATTAACTGTAAAAGCTGGCTACGGCAAGAGATGAGCTGGCTTCTACGTCAACACAAAGCAAGTTTGAGTTTGTAATGCACAACACTGTGGTTCTACACCAATTTTTACTGGCTGAAAAACGTGAACAATCATATTATAGTATCTGTAAAATATTAACCCACATTTCATGTTATGTTTGTACATAGCTAGTCAAACAGTGTATGGTTGGGCACGTTTCCTGTCGATTTTGGATAAGCAATCCATTTATGTTCAAATAGCTTGGCTCCAATTTCCATATTTATAGCGTCAAAATCACTTTCATCCCCCTTCTCCCGGCTTCTGTCTGCTCCAATGTTTCGCTCTTCTTTGTGCTTGCTTATATAAGCCGGAGTATAATCAAGCTTCAATAGTAAAAGGTTGTGAATCTGCATTTTTCTTTCAAAAATACTTGTCTTCAATGTTTGTTTCCAAGTCTGCCATGATGAACACACAATGTCTGACGTGCGTTGCTATGGAGACAGAGATAAATGCGGAAGAAATCAGTCCCGTAATAGAATAGAATAGAATAGAATAGAAAGTACTTTATTGATACCTGGGGGAATAAATAAATGATTACAATTACGGTAAATACTGTACATATTACATATTGTTATGATCATGTCTGTTACTACATTATATAAAGACTTGCAGTGTGTATATAAATAATGCTGGAGAGTTTTGAAGTTGTTTTAGAGGGCTTTGAAGGCTACAATGGTGACGACTCCAATCTTGCGTGCGTTTTTAATTATCTTTAAAACCGTTAAAAAAAAAAAGACGTTTGTGTTCTTGTCTCTCATAATAAGCAAAATTCCCCCAAAAAGTTCAGTTCCCCTTTGAGCTTGTTTAAATGAATACCAATAATGTAACTACTACCATGACCATGTACTTGTGGTTCAATGTGAGCGTTAATCAAACCAAATGTTTATTTATTTGGTGACAAATGGGCACAATAGTCAAAGTCTGATCCCTTAAGCCACCTGCCTTTTGTCTCCTTCCCGTCCTGACCTCTTCTGTCTCACTCCACCTTCACGTGATTTAGCTAAAGCTCAGCTCAGAGAAGCTTTTCTCGCGTCCGTCGGCTGGGGCTCTGTGTCCAAGCCCCGCCGTGTCGTCCCACTCATGAGAAACTAACGTACAAGTTGGACAACACGGCACAAAAGAGTGGGAAAACAAAAGGCTTTAATTGGAATTGATCCCCCCCACCAAACCAGTTCCCACGTTTGATGGCCGCATCACGCGCTCCACTTCACGTGTTTAAAACTGCACCGCGGCCAACATGTCAAAGCGGCTGAACGTGTTTTGACCCACTTTACATCAAGTACCACTTTTCTTTGTTCTACCAAGTGGAACCTAAAAGGCCGGACACACACATTTGCATTTACACAATCCATTCATTTACAGTGAAAGTAGGACACGGCCCAAAAATACACAAACTGACTTCTTATAGATCACAGCTATGACCTAAAAACTGAAAAGTGTCTTAGGACCTAACAATTACCTGTACAATGTTTTAAGATAAGGTGTCTCTTGGCTAATTGTTGTGTTTTAAAAAAGAACTGCACTTTTTGGGGAGTTTTGTCTATCATGCACAATTTTTATGAGACAGGCACACATATTGTTATGCATTCTAAACCATAAATAAACACTAGCAAGAGGTGGCTAACAATGCAGGTAATGAGGATTCGATCATCCAAAAACATCCATAAACGTTTTGTATACATGCTGTATGTTTATGTAATGTAACAGGCACATTCATAATATCATGTAGTATTTACCGTAATTTGGTCTTTTTAAAGTATTAGTAGAGTGGAAAACAAGTTGCGTCTATATTGAAGCTATTATCATATATATCTGATGTATGACACTGAAAGACTTACCAAGTTTGCGACGAAATAGATATGATGAAAACAGGATCAATCTCACAAAGAATCCAGAGCCATTTTGAGAGATAATGAGCTGGCCAGTCACGTCACCATTGGGAAAAATTGTAATCCCAAACTTTATATTTTTGACCCTAAATGTAAGGAGGGTGAGCTACAGGTTTTAGGAGCTCTGCTCAACAGATCCAGCTTTAGTGAAACACTTAGCGTCATGTAGCAGTATTGCTAAATGCTGAACAAGAGATACAAACTACAAACATAACAAAACGATAGCTTACTGTACAATGTCTGCTCTCACTGCAATGACGACTGATAGGATGTCTATATCTTCCCATTTGAATGAAGCATTACTCATGATGCGCACAAAGGGTTGACTAGGAAAAGTCTCCCTGCAGACACGGTCTCCATCCCCAGGTATAAATTGGATGTCACAGATGAACAACTTCTATATTCATGGCTAAATCCTTCTAATATCCAGATGAGAGGGATGATTTATAATCTAGAATTACTTTTACGAACAAAGACGCAACGATGCAAGCGCAGTAGGACATCGCGGCCAGCTCACAGTACAGCAGCAAAGGGCTACTTCGCTGTGTGATATCAATCTGCTGCTAAAAACAGTTTGTCTGCATTAGCATCTATAATAACAACATCGCTAATATTTGGTTATTATTCAGGTCACGATACGTGTATAGAGTGTTGTTGGGTGGGTTTTGGATGGTTTTTTAGAGGGTTTAATGGATGAAAGAGAGCCCCATTGACTACATCGTTAACTGACTTTTTAGATATTTATTTATTTACGACTTGGAATGCATAAAAAAAAGTCAACGTGTTTATGTCTTATATAAGGATTGTGTAAACAGCACATTTTTGCGTATTTCCTGTATGACTGATCTCAAAATACGGTCAGAGTGCAGAAGTATTAATCCAGTAACGTCAATGTAAGGAAAATACCGAAGACGTTAGGAGCGGAATATTCAAAACGGCTGACCGAATTTGTGATGTTCAAACAGTATTTTCACATACTTTGCGGATTGTAAATACAATTGGATTTGGTTCAATGAATACATCCATCCCTCCATCCATCATCTTCCGCTTATCCGAGGTCGGGTCGCGAGGGCAACAGCCTAAGCAGGAAAACCCAGACTTCCCTCTCCCCAGCCACTTCGTCTAGCTCTTCCCGGGGGATCCCGAGGCGTTCCCAGGCCAGCCGGGAGACATAATCTTCCCAACGTGTCCTGGGTCTTCCCCGTGGCCTCCTACCGGTTGGACGTGCCCTAAACACCTCCTTAGGGAGGCGTTCGGGTGGCATCCTGACCAGATGCCCGAACCACCTCATCTGGCTCCTCTCGATGTGAAGGAGCAGCGGCTTTACTTTGAGTTCCTCCCGGATGGCAGAGCTTCTCACCCTATCTCTAAGGGAGAGCCCCGCCACACAGCGGAGGAAACTCATTTCGACCGCTTGTACTCGTGATCTTATCCTTTCGGTCATGACCCAAAGCTCATGACCATAGGTGAGGATGGGAACGTAGATCGACCGGTAAATTGAGAGCTTTGCCTTCCAGCTCAGCTCCTTCTTCACCACAATGGATTGGTACAACGTCCGCATTACTGAAGACGCCGCACCGATCCACCTGTCGATCTCACGATCCACTCTTCCCTCACTCGTGAACAAGACTCCTAGGTATTTGAACTCCTCCACTTGGGGCAGGGTCTCCTCCCCAACCCGGAGATGGCATTCCACCCTTTTCCGGGCGAGAACCATGGACTCGGACTTGGAGGTGCTGATTCTCATTCCGATCGCTTCAGTGAATACAATGAAACACAATTAAGCATATAAAATCAATTTGTTTTTCCACTCTCCTGGTACTTTAAGCATTCCCGAATCATTTTGGTGGCGCATTAGTTTCACAGAGCGCATCACAACAATCGCTATTGCCATCAACAAAAGCAACTACCAATAATCATGGAAGACTTTATGAAAGCCAACGGCGACTACTTTGGGACAAATGATGATCCAAAATGTATTTTTGAGCCTGAATATAAGGAGGATGAGCTGCAAGTTTTAGAATCTGGGTGATAAGCAGATCCAGCTTTAGAGAAACATTAAGCATCATGTTACAGTATTGCTAAGTGTTAAACAAGCAATACAAACTACGGACATAAAAACATTCATGTGGTGTATAATCTCCACTCTCACTGGACTTTCTGATGGGATTTTTATAAGATTTATAATCTAGCACAAACTTTTACCAAATGAGAGGCGATGCAGCAGCTCACTATGTCAATAGCTTTAGTAGCTATGATCAAGGCGGCGTGTTACAAAAAGTAGTCCCTCTATGCTAGATTTACAATAACAATGCCGTTAACATTTGGTCAATATTCATAGAGAGAATTGATGACTCCTATTCACGTCATTGTTAGCCACTTCTTTTGTATTACACAGGCCAGGGCTATTGAGCTACATAATGAGGAGGGCCGCAGTTTTTAAAAAACCCAAGGGCAAGTGTCGATATTTTGTCAGAAAGTGCTTCCGAAGGTTTTATTTCTTTGAGACTGCGTTTATTATTTGCCAAGTAAACACATCAGCTTTCACACTGCACTGTCAATACATTATTTATTCTGCCCTCGCTAATCGTTTCTAGCGCGTGCAGCTAGTTAACAGCATGAAGAATCATTTTTCATGATGTTCCTTCTTTATTAATTATCTTCCTCCCTTAATTTTTCTCTCTTTCCACTCATTCCTTCATTCAGGTTTGTAAGACTAAAAATATAAACACAAAATACACATTACAAAAGTATAACATCCATTGCGTACTTTACAGAAAAAATGTCCATTGTGTATTTTACATAAACAAATGAATGTTGTCTGTCTATCTGTGTTGGCCCTGTGATGAGGGGGCGACTTGTCCAGGGTGTACACCCCTTCCCCCGAATGCAGCTGAGATAGGCTCCAGCACCCCCTGCGACCCCAAAAGGGACAAGCAGTAAAACATTGATGGATGGATGGAAAATAGAAGGTTTAGTGTGAGTATATTTATACGATGAACTACAAATGTTTACACATACAGTATAGAAATTAGATAACATTCACACAACAAACATTGTATCCGACTTATCACTATTAGCGTTGTCGCCCTCTACTGGTCAAATTTAACACTAAATGTATCAAGCGAGGTTTGATTGTTACTTTGATAAAAAACAACAGGACCACAAATACAACGACATCACTAGATGAAAAATTTCAATACAAAACAAACTAAATATCTTTATACACCAATTATATCTACTTACAAATGTTTGACCAAGTTTGGTGATGAAGCTTGGTTACAGGGATTTCTACCATCGTTGCTGCTTGTCCACCGCTTAAAAAGTCCTCCAGAAAACAATGACTCGAGCACTTGTTCGGGGTAGAAGATTCATAATTTGTTGTTTAATCGCTGATAAAAGTCACATTTCTGCAATTTATTTAGATTTTTTTTCCAGGCCTGAATGAGTACTCCTACTCACCCCACTGCTGCTACTGCATACATGAGCAACTCTTGTTTTAATTGTTTTATCAATTCTATTTGGGTGATGTTTGGTGGGCCGAAAGGCAAAATTCCCAAAAAAGTGCAGTTTCAGGCAAAAACTTGAGGTAGAAACAAACATCCCTTCTACTAGTTGGCCCAAAACATCTAAATTTACTTAATAGCATTAGCAATTAGCATAAGACTAAAGTTTGACATAACTTTGTTTTCCATCCATGGAATTGAAGAAAATAAGTGTAAAGGTCAAGGGCTGAGAAAAAACAAACGAATGATAGTCATTGAATTACAAAAATAAGTCATAAAAATATGACCAAGCATGTCGCCTACACTAGGCAAAGCAATTAGAGCATTTCACTGTTGGTCTGCCCTATATTGAAGTAGAATGAGTCTGATGTCAGCCATCCATCCATCCATTTCTACCGCTTATTCCCTTTGAGGTTGCGGGGGGCGCTGGTGCCTATCTCAGTTACAATCGGCGGAAGGCAGTATACACTCTGGACAATTCACCACATCATCGCAGGGCCAACACAGATAGACAGGAAACATTCACACTCACATTCACACACTAGGACCAATTTAGTGTTTCTAATCAACCTATCCCCAGGTGCATGTCTTTGGAAGTGGGAGGAAGCCACGCATTCACGGGCAATACATGCAAACTCCACACAGAAAGATCCCGAGCCCGGGATTGAACCCAGGACTATTCAGGACCTCTGCCACCGTGAAGCCCCTAATGTCAGCCAAAAATGGTAAAATATCAAACGGACAGACATTTTTATTCATGAAAACATGGAAAAAATGCTGATGGTGTGTTTGATGAAGAAGCAGCAGGAAGGAGATACTGTAAAAGTCTTCTCTCCAAGGTCAATGCTGTCTTATTATTACTTATAAAACTACAGTAATTGTGAGTAGTGCATTTAATTATTTTTTTATATACCATATCCTTTGTCTAAAAGTTAGTTTTTCTTTAAAAAAAAAAATAGGCATGTTACAAGGCAAACACCAATTAAATGTAATTTTAAGTTATTTTCGATTGGACATTTGATTTGAGTGTTTCAATTCAAGAGCCTCGTCACAGAAACAATCACGATATGACCAATGATACACCGCGATAAAATTCCCAATGGTTAGTATTCCCATTTCAAAATGTAATTATCTGAAAACCGTCATTGATTACCGCACTTTGATAACGTCACTGTGACTCTGGTCATTTCCCGGGGAAGCAGCTTGCGCTCTAATCGCCAGATCCCACAAAGGCTGACATGAATACAAGACACAAGGTATTTCCCCATTACAAGGGTTATTACGATTAAGTTGTATAAACACTTTGCTGTCAGAGCAACTAAACCAGGGGTGTCCAAAGTTTTTCATACAGTAACATTTAAGGATGTTGGGGCCAATTTGATACATTTTGTACATTAAAGATAGTAAAACCAATAACATGTAGGTCAATCAATATATGCTGAACTATCTAAAAAACATCAACATATTTATTTTTTCATGAGTAACAGAGCATACCTAATTTAACCTCCTTGAGATAAAGTTGTTCCTAGTCACAGCGCACTTCCAAGTTTGAATTGATAAACGTGGACCCCGACTTATTGTAAACAAGTTTAAAAACTTGTTCGGGTTTTACCATTTAGTGGTCAATTGTACGGAATATGTACTCTACTGTGCAATCTACTAATAAAAGTTTCAATCAATCAAACATGTGGTTTCACTTCTTAGTTTTTAGATTATTTTGTTAAGTATATGGCCTAAATCAAGCATTTTCAGGCAAGAAAATGGATAAATAAACTGAAAATATCAAGGCAACAGTAGTATGTATTGGCCACTAAATGAGACCAATCCAATCCAATCCAATCCACTTTATTTATATAGCACATTTAAACAACAATAACGTTTCCAAAGTGCTGCACAGCCATGTTAAAAACAATATTATGCTCCACCAATGACTGAATAAAACCAAAAAAATGAATACAAATAAAACCAATAAAAACAATATAAAAACAAATATCATTAAAAACTATTTTAAAGGGTAAAGTCAATTAAAACAGTAAAATAAAAATCAAAGTGTATAAAAAACACAGAGGACAGAGGACCACACAACTCACGTAGTGTTAAAAGCCAAAGAATAAAAGTGGGTCTTAAGACGAGACTTAAAAGAGTCCACTGTGGAAGCAGTTTGAACATGGAGGGGCAGAGTGTTCCAGAGCTTAGGGCCGACCACAGAGAAGGCCCTGTCTCCCCTGGTCTTAAGTCTGGTCTTGGGCACCACGAGCTGGAGCTGGCTCTCGGACCTCAGAGCGGGCGCAGGGATGTAAATTTGGATGAGGTCCGAGATATATTGAGGTGCCAGTCCATGTAAAGATTTAAAAACAAACAGCAATGTTTTAAATTCAATTCTAAAATGAACAGGGAGCCAGTGCAAACTCTGAAGAATTGGGGTTATATGCTGGCGTTTCCTGGCCCCTGTTAAAAGTCGTGCTGCCGCGTTCTGGACTAACTGCAACCGGGAGAGAGCTTTTTGGCTAATGCCAGCATAAAGTGCATTGCAGTAGTCCAGGCGACTTGAAATAAAAGCATGCACGACTTGTTCAAAAAGGTTAAAAGATAAAAACGGTTTAGCCTTTACTAAAAGACGAAGGTGATAAAAACACGATTTTAAAACGCCATTGACTTGTTTGTCTAGTTTAAAATCGCTGTCTATAGTGACGTCAAGGCTGGTGACTTTGGGACGCACATAATTTTGCAATGGTCCCAAGTCAGTAAGGGCCGGACCAAAAACTAAAATTTCCGTTTTCCCTCATTCATTATTAAAAAATTCTGGGTTAACCAAGCCTTGACGTCACATAGACAGTTAAGAAGACCAAAGCAATAAGCGCACACTGTTCAATATTGTAGCCACTGGTTGTGTTAGCCTCAGGCAGTATTATTCTATTGGATTAAAGGAGTGTATAGGTGACAAGAGGCCTCTCATGATGTAAAAAAAAACTGTATTGAGAAGTGTTTTTATCAAAAAATGAATTAATACCTATTTCACAAAATGAGTTTACAATAGTTAAAATCAATTAACAAGAGTTTACTCAATTTAATTTAAGATGAAGTTAAAGTACCAATGATTGTCACACACACACACACACACTAGGTGTGGTGAAATTTGTCCTCTGAATTTGACCCATCCCCTTGTTCAAACCCTGGGAGGTGAGGGGAGCAGTGGGCGGCAGTGGTGGCAGCGCCCGGGAATAATTTTTGGTGATATAACCCTCAATTCCAACCCCTGATTCTGAGTGCCAAGCAGGGAGGTAATGGGTCCCATTTTCATAGTCTTTGGTATGACTCCGCCGGGGTTTGAACTCACAACCTACTGATTTCAGGGCGGACAATCTAACCACAAGGTCACTTCTTACTATTATTTTTTCGTAATTATTATTATTCCTCAATTGAAAGCCTTCCGCCCGATTGTAGCTGAGATAGTCGCCAGCGCCCCCCGCGAATCCAAAAGGGAATAAGCGGTAGAAAATGGATGGATGGATGGATGGATGAAAACCTCATCATAACAGGACGCACGTAAATCATCAAAGACCATAAGCAGTGGGACCTTGACTTACGAACGCCTCGATTTGCGCCCTTTTCGATTGAATAATGTTTACATTGTGCCAAATATGCCTGCTGTGTGTGCTAACTGTGCCTGTCTTAGAGAACGCTTTGCGAGATCAGAAACACTTTTATGTGTCCAAACTCTCACAGACTCGCTGTATAGCTTCGGGTTTCGAGGCAACCGCTTTGAGCTAGCATTTTAGATAGTTAGCCTCCAGTTCGCGGCCTCTTCAGTTTTGAGTATTTTATCAGCGAAATGGGGCTTTGTCTTGCGGCAAGTCTGTAATTGTGATGACCGCAAAACTTAACTGACATTAAAGCGAAGGAGTAGGCAGTACCGAGACACAGGCCAATGAAGGATCGTCTCACACTGAGTTTGTGCTAAGGCTAGCGGTGGCTACGTGAAGCCATTGCTCATTTATCGCTCAGAAACTCCCACGGTGTTTAACAATTCCACAAATATTCCCAAACACAAGGTAAAAAAATTGTAATTGTCTTTTTTGGGGGGGTTTTGAAGCGCACAACCAAGACGTGTATGTGTTGACATTTAAGCTTACTGTAACGTCGTGTTTTTTTTTTAGAGATGTCTGATAATGGCTTTTTTGCCGATATTCCGATATTGTCCAACTCTTAATAACCGATTCCGATATCAACCGATGCCGATATATACAGTCGTGAAAATAACACATTATTATGCTTAATTTTGTTGTGACCCCGCTGGATGCATTAAACAATGTAACAAGGTTTCCCCCCAAAAAATCAACTCAAGTTACGGAAAAAATTGTCGACATGGCACTGCCATATTTATTATTGAAGTCACAAAGTGCATTATTTTTTTTAACATGCCTAAAAACAGCAGCTTGGAATTTGGGATATGCTCTCCCTGAGAGAGCATGAGAAGGTTGAGGTGGGCGGGTTGAGGGGGCGGGGTTGAGGTAGGGGTGAGGGTGTACCGGGGGTGTATATTGTAGCGTCCCGGAAGAGGTAGTGCTGCAAGGAGTTCTGGGTATGTGTTCTGTTGTGTTTATGTTAGTACTGCAAGGGGTTCTGGGTATTTGTTTTGTTGTGTTTATGTTGTGTTACGGTGCGGCTGTTCTCCTGAAATGTGTTTGTCATTCTTGTTTGGTGTGGGTTCACAGTGTGGCGTATATTTGTAACAGTGTTAAAGTTGTTTAATCGGCCACCCTTAGTGTGACATCTATGGCTGTTGACCGAGTATGAATGCATTCGCTTGTGTGTGTGAAAGCCGTAGATATGATGTGACTGGCATGCAAAGGCAGTGCCTTTCACGTTTATTGACGCTCTGTACTTCTCCCTACGTCCGTGTACAACGCAGCGTTTTAAGAAGTCATAAATTTTACTGTTTGAAACCGATGCCCATAACTTTGAAACAGATACCGATAATTTCCGATATTAGATTTTAAAGCATTTATCGGCCGATAATATCAGTAGCCCGATATTATCGGACATCTCTAGTTTCTTTGATAAAAAAGATTGTTGAGCCATTACCTCTGTGTTTTGATTTTGATTTATAAACATTATTGTCATCAAAGTGTGCAGTATTTTTTCCTAAAATAGGGCTACAACCAATTATTTATGTTCACATTGATTTTTATGGGAAACACTGCTTCATTAAACTATCTCTTCGGTCTGTGAACCACGTTCAAGAACCAATTAAGATCATAAATCGAGGTTCCACTTTACAGTAAGATGCAAATTTTGTTTCATAGGTTCCATTTTTGGGGGGTATTTGGTCTGGTTACAATTATTTTTGTGTAATGATCAAATCTGGGATATATTTGTCAATAGAATGTGTCGAGGGCCAATTAAAAACAAGCTGCGGGCTGCAAATGGCCCCTGGGCTGCACTTTGGACACGCTTAAACAAAGCTATTCACCTGTGCACATTGGGCCTACAGGCTTTGCTCTCTAAGGATAGAGATCCACTGCAAGTCAGAAGAGTTGTAAAAAGAACTGTATTCTACTGAGAACTGTTTCTAATGTGGTCAACAAGTCGACAGACTATTAGAAGTTAGAACCAGGTTCCTACCAACATGGTCTTCAAGCACCACGCTTCATCATGTTTCCTCAATATCCCCTTGACAGAAAGGGAACCCACACAGGACAGATTTGAGTATGTGCAAGCTAAAATTTCAAAATCAACACAACTTTCTGTGCAAGTCAAGCAAGCAGAAGTAGAAGTAGTAAGGAGATGATGACCATCAGGCTTCACCCACCTGTTGCAAACAACAACCCCTCAATTCAGGCACTACTTCCTCAACAACGCCTTGACAGAAGGGAAACCACAAAGGACATATTGTAGTATGTGCAAGCTAAGAATTCAAAATCAACACAATGTTCTGTGCAAGTCATGCAAGCAGAAGTAGAAGTTGTAAGGAGATGATGATGATCAGGCTTCACCCACCTGTTGCAAACAACAACCCCTCCTCCTCATCCTCTCTTTCGTACGCCACGGTTCAAACAGCAGCAGCCAATCTAAGATAGTCCATTGTCAACAAGAAGTCCGGTTCTCGACTGCTCGTCCCATTCCTGCGCTCCAATTACCATGAGAAAGGATGGGAACCCACCATGATTACACACACAAGCGCACACACCAGACTGGACGACGACCACTGTGGTGGACAATAAAAGCTGGAGCTGGCATAATTTACAACTTTTTTCTGCGATGTTTGTTCCCAAACAAAGCATGCTTTTAGAGTATTTAAAAGCTGAATTTACTCACTAATGTAGTAATGTGCATGCTCAGCTAAATTAAACACTGTCCGGTGGATCTAATCCAGTCCAGGTCTTCCATGTCTCCGTTTTGTGTTTTTACAGATACCAGACTGTGGTCCACTTATCTAGTCTAACCATAAATGCACCAGTGATACATTGAAATTGGGATTTTGAACATGAAGGTATACCCTTGAACAATTCTACATGTCAAAAAAGGGTCAGGGGTCAGGAAGATGCAGAGTTTATTTAATCGTCCCTTAAAAAACACACCACCATTTCTTTTTGCTGTTTTTGGAAAAAAAAAGTTGGGCCAACCACTGTGAATCAAAGTCAAACTCAGGGTCAGCGTTAATCGGCCAGCGCTTAGGCTCTGAAGTTCACAGGAGAACGGGCTGTCGCCCCTGGCAACCACAACAGAAAGGGGGCCCCACCCCCTCTTCTCCTGTGGAGCCAAGTTTTTTTGGAGAGCACCAAGGTAGCGGCTTTTTCTTCCAACAATCACAACACTTTTCAGATTGGGGCATGAAGTTACATGATAGAAGCTTGATGGAAACTTCAGCAAATGCCTGCGAGTTCTGACTTGTTATTTATCTTCGAAGTAAAGGAAAATGTGACGCTACTAACGCACAAAATAAACACAGTCATGTAGTGCAGATATTAGCAAAGACATGCACCTGGGGATAAACTGAGTGGCAAGATTACATTGGATCTAGTGTATGAATGTCTGCCTATCTGTGTTGAGGTGGGACTTGTCCAGGGTGTACCCAACCTTCCGCCTGAGTGCACACCATCTTCCGCCTGAGTGCAGCTTGAATACGCGCCAACCCTCTCCCGGCAAACCCAATAGGGACAGGTGGTAGCAAAATGGATGGATAGGTGTCCCAGTATGCTGTAATCAAGGTTTGGTTCATTTTGGGTACACAGTGGGAGAACATAACCCCCCTTTGGCTTTTGTGTACACAGCTTTAAAGGACCCATAGCATCGAGATGACCAAAATGTTCCTCCTGAAAACATGGCAGTCATTTCCCATGATATCAATTTCTTTTTGATCAGTTGCTTAACTTTTTGTGTGATGCCATCTTCAGAGTTGGAGCCTATTTTCTTGCATAGACAGTATGGATACATGCATGCATATCATTTTCATCACTTAATTGCATGTTTTTGTCACCCTGGTCAATGACTACTTTAAAACTGATAGATATAGTAAAAGGGGAACTGCACTTTTTTGGTATTTTCCCAATCATTCACAATTCCTATATAAGACAAGAACACCTATGTCTTTCTTTTGTCATGCATTCTGATACGTAAAATACAATGGCTTACAATGCAGCTATGAAAATACACTATTCTGCTCATTAAACACTCTAAAAACATCCAAAACCACCAACAATACTCAATTTAGTACTTCTTGTGATCTAAATATTAACAAATTATAAATGAATAGATAATAAATCATGCCTCTCACTTGTTTGGCAGAAGGTTGTTGCCATGAGCCAAAAAGTTGGTCGATTTTGAGATCCAACTTAATACTTGGAAATGGCGAGAATAACACAAAAGATGGTTATTCGCTGCACCTTTTTTTTTTAACCCGTGTGAGGATTATGATGAATTTATTTATCCAAACAGCAGTCAGGATCCTAGAAAGAGCAGCAGACATTGCACAGTAAGTGATTGTTCTACTATGTTCCTAATTTGCATTTCTTGTTTAGCGCTGAGCAATACTGCCGCATGATACTTAAGGTTTCACTCTCGCTGGATCTGTTTATAGCACACAGCTTCTAAAACCTGTAGCTCCTTCTCCTAATATTCAGGCTTAAAAATATAAGGTTCTGGATAATTTGTCCCAAAGTAGTCTGTTTTCACTCACCAAGTCTGCTATGAGTAGTAGTGTTGTTGGTGTTGAAAGGAAAAGCGAACATTGTGGGCCCTTTCATGATTTATGAAAAAACTGACAACTGTGAAAACAATAAATAAAGTAAGAATTACAGGTACAATGGAGTCTATATCCCTGCTAAATTTAGACAACAGGTGGGGTAAACCCTAGGCTGGTCGCCAACCGATCACATTTAGAGTCTCCAATTAGCCTAACATGGATGTTTTTGGTGTAAGGACGCTGGAGCCCGTAGAAAAAAGGCACAAACTTACATGGTGAACATGCAAACTTTTTTTTATACATTGTTCAAAAATGACTGTTGAAACTATGGCAAGCAATTATCAAAGAGCAACAGTAAAACACCCTAAAATCTAAAGTAGTTTATCACAGTAGTAAATGCAGTGAATTCCTGCAAACTAAGAAACAGTAAATAACCTAAATGACTATTGTTATAATACGGAGAAAATACATGACTTTATTGTGAAAATAATGACAATTTGTACAATGCATTTGCAAATACTGAAGGGTGACAACCCTGCAAATTTACGGTATAATGTTTGAATTAAATATTTTGCAGATGGTACATTTACATTTACAATATACCTACAGTTACGGAGCATTTAAGGCTCATTTGTAAGAACTCACTTGAAGGAACATGTTGCGGAAGGCCAAGTTGTGAGTTGTCCAGTGAAAGGTTGTACAAATACTTGTAAGTGAAAGACCTAAAGTTCTGCTCACATGTCTCGGAAACACATGCACTTTGTAGATAGTAGTATTGGTGAGAAGGCCGCTCAGTGACACAGTGGTTAACGCTCGTGCCTCACAGTAAGGAGGTCCTATGTTCAAATCACGGGCTAGGGATCTTTCTGTGTGGAGTTTTCATGTTCTCCCTATGACTGTGTGGGTTCTCTCAGTTACTCTGGTTTTCCTCCCACCTCCGAAGACATGCACCTGGGGGTAGTCTGATTGGAAACACTAAAATTGGACCGGTTTTGTTTTACGGTGAATTCCAGGCACCACAACTGCCAGTATTTTACCATAAATTCTATAGTTTTTTTGTAAACAATATAGAATTTTTTTTCATAGTAAAGTTATCAATTGTAAAATTTACAGATTCAACATCGACATACATCCATCCATCCATTTCCTACCGCTTATTCCCTTTCGGGGTCGCTACAATCAGCTACAATCGGGCGGAAGGCGGGGTACACCCTGGACAAGTCGCCACCTCATCGCAGGGCCAACACAGATAGACAGACAACATTCACACTCACATTCACACACTAGGGCCAATTTAGTGTTGCCAATCAACCTATCCCCAGGTGCATGTCTTTGGAAGTGGGAGGAAGCCGGAGTACCCGGAGGGAACCCACGCATTCACGGGGAGGACATGCAAACTCCACACAGAAAGATCCCGAGCCTTGATTCTAACCCAGGACTGCAGGACCTTCGTATTGTGAGGCAGACGCACTAACCCCTCTCCCACCGTGAAGCCCCATCGACATACAGCAAATGTCAAATACATTGTGACTGTATTTTTTATGGTAAATTACTGGCAACCACAGTTGTCGGTATTTTACCGTAAATTGTGCAGATTTCTTTTTACAGCGGAGGCTTTTATTGTCATTGCACAATAAAAACAACCAATTTGCAGAATACTCCACACCGAGATGCCGTATGTCGGTGATTGAAACTCTCAATCTTACGACAACATTAGGTCCTATCCATTTGTTTTTATCCGTTGACATATTCCAATACAGGATTTTCAAACTGTTTTGCACCGAAAAATTATATTGAGAATACATCTACAGTTAAACCACAATTAGTTGTGTGTTTAAAAAGAAGGGTTAGGGGTCAGCAACTTTCATGCACTCATTAGAACTAGTAGTCTGTGGTCTAATGAACTTAGACAAAGTGGTGGGCTCATTCGGTGTCATTCCATATCCTGCTTATCTCTTCAGGGTCAAATGTTAGAGGGTCACATTCCAGCTTGTGGCAGAATCACAGGTCACCTCAATGTGCCGTCCCTGGCAAACAAAAGCAGCTGCTGCAGCGTTTTTTCTCATGAGACTCCGCAACTGCAAACTAATTAACTGAGGTGCTTGTTTTCGCTCAGGAATAATTCACTAATTTCGCTGCAGATCTTTTAGAAACGGTTGTTTGGAGAGGCCGTCAGTTTTGCATATGAGGAGTGGGTCTACAGAGGGCTCGTCTTTTGAGTATCTACTGGGTGATTTGTCATACCATAGAAACCACTACTTGAATGGGAAAGTATTATTTCTGTACAACCTGAGAACTGCTTTGACAAATCTGTTGTCATGTAAATAGTTGTAATGAATAAGAGGACTTTAACCCAACATTGATTAATTGTATTATTCTATACCGGGGGGTTTCAAAGTTTGCGGCGGAGCTAAGCTAAAATAAAGACAAATCTATTCAAATCTGTAAACCACTCAGTACACAGGGGGGACATGCTGAGGAACATTCTTTATCGGTATAATGCAGTATCACACTTCAAACTTAGCTTCAAAAAGCTGTGCACTACAAAACATGCTCATTGTAGTCATTAATCCTAACTTGATTAAAATTAGAATCAGTACAAATAGTTTTATTCATTTTTGTTTCGTAGGTTATAGTGTTTTCTATACTGTACTGTGTTCCAAGTTAATGTTGCCAATCATTTAGAACAGGGGTCTCAGACATGCAGCCCAGGGGCCAACTGCGGCCCGCGGGACGTTTTTTTGCGGCCCCCACCTTAATATGAAAGTTTAATGTTAGTGCGGCCCGCCAGTTTTATATTAATGGCGCTTGACAGCATTGTGTGCGGAGCTGAAGGAATCTACCAATTACGGTGTCGTATATGGCTCTCGAGGGCCGAACATTGACGTCACTTGCGTGATGCAAGCAGGGAAACGTTTTGCCGCTTTTCCACGAGACCCGCTCTCTCTGTGTGTGTGTGTGTGTGTGATTGTGTCTCTCTTTCGTTCCCTCTCGAGCAGTTCGGTAGATTCCGAAGCACTCCGCCGAAGGACTGAGCGACAATACAGAGACGATTGGCTCCAGACAGAGACGTTTTTTGTCATTTGGGTCCAAAATGGCTCTTTCAATGTTCTGGGTTGCCTACCCCTGCATTAGTGGAAAAGCGGCAAATGAGTGAAAGCGACAGAAACGTTGCCATGGAGACGAGGGTTTTCTTAGGTGCCTGGCTGCAGTCACATTGCGACACCTGTCTGTCAGTAATAACAGTCCCCGATAACCTGGACCAATTCAAACCGTTATTTGTTTTTTTTATTGTTTAATTTGCATTGCCTCACACGATAAACACTACATATATCTCTATAAGATGCCGGATAACAATCCGGGAGCCGTCACTTTTTTGCGCTTGCTATTCCGGTACTTTCCAGGAAATGTGAGCGATGCAATATTTGTTTGTTGAGCACAGGGGCACCCCGACGTGTCTTATTTGCACAGAGAAAGTTGCGGTGCACAAGGAATACAATTTGAAACGTCATTATAAAACTCGACATGCTGAGGAGTATGCAAATTTTTTTTAAATATTTTTTTTCTTGCGGCCCAGCCTCACCCAGACTCTGCATCCAGTGGCCCCCAGGTAAATTGAGTTTGAGACCCCTGATTTAGAATGTATCAGTATTTAATGAGTTTATTTATTTAATGTTTTAAATATCACATGGTTCTAGATCATGGGTGTCAAACTCTGGCCCGCGGGCCAAATTTGGCCCGACGTGTAATTTCATTTGGCCCTTGAGGCAATAATAAATTAACATTAGAGCTGGCCCGCCGGTATTATACAGTGGCGGTGCTGCTGTAACACCGCATTCAACGCTAATTCTCATACTTGCCAACCCTCCCGATTTTTCCAGGAGAATCCTGAATTTCAGTGCCTCCCCCGAAAATCTCCCGGGGCAACCATTCTCCCGAATTTCCACCCGGACAACAATATTGGGGGCGTGCCTTAAAGGTACTGCTTTTAGCATCCTCTATAACCTGTCGTCACGTTTGCTTTTCCTCCACACAAACAGCGTGCCGGCCCAGTCACGTAATATGTGCGGCTTCTACACACACACAAGTGAATGCAAAGCATACTTGGTCAACAGCCATACAGGTCACACTGAGGGTGGCCGTATAAACAACTTTAACACTGTTACACCACACTGGGAACACACAGTGTGTTACCATGAATTGATTAACGTGGACCCCGACTTAAATAAGTTGAAAAACTTATTCGGGTTTCACCATTGAGTGGTCATTTGTAAGGAAAATGTACTGAACTGTGCAATCTACTAATAAAAGTATCAATCAATCAAAACACCAAACAAGAATGACAAACACATTTCGGGAGAACATCCGCACCGTAACACAACATAATCACAACAGAACAAATACCCAGAACCCCTTGCAGCACTAACTCTTCCGGGACGCTACAATATACACCCCCGCTACCAACAAAACTCGATTTTGCATGTCACTATAAAGTTATATAAGCCTTGCTTGTTCAATATTCAATGCAAAACTTGTTTGGGTCCCTATTAAAAGGTTAAGTTGTTCAACTTTGTTCAGTTTAGAATTTTGGCCCACTCTGTATTTGAGTTTGACACCCCTGTTCTAGATGGTCAAAAAAATAGTTAAAAAAGATATACAAATTTTTTTAAGTAAAATTTCTGTTATAGACTAAAATGCAATGTTACTATAATTATTGTATGTTTTGTCAGTCAAAATTACACATACTACATACAGGTGTTGATAAATTTTGCCTAAGCCATTAAATGTGGGCGTGGCATGGTGCCATATATTACTCCCATGATTCGCCACTAAAACACGAAACATTAAAAACTCGGCTCCACAAATTTAGATCTTGATCGTATTATGTAGAAATGATGATGAGGACACGCTGAAGTGCCCATTGGGTCAGTACCTATTCCTACCTACTCGTAGTGGGTGGAGTCCATCGGCAAAAACTGCCCCACTCCATCACCAATCTCACGGTCATTTCTGCACTTTTGGTGATTAGAGACAAATACTAAATTAAAGGGTGATGATAAATGGCAAAAAATGTTTTGCAAATGACAGTTCCGATCTTGAACCTAATTGCTACAAATGATGACAGTTTGAAGTGCCATCAATCCATCCATTTTCTACTGTTCCTCTCTCTAAAGGTCTGGGGGTTGCTGGAGCCAATCCCAGCTGCAGTCGCCAGTGGCTTTATTTTATGTTATCTTATTTATTAGTGATCGAGCAGCAGGGCAAGCCCCACTTGAGATGTAAAGGGGGTAATACACTATAGCCTGAGGCAGATTTTAGGATTTTAAATCGACAACAGGGTGAGGCTAGAAAACTAAAACCAAAAGGTAAGCTGTGCAACATAATAACATCCTTCAAATCATATTGCCAGTTTGTCAATCAAAACTGCATTGAGAAATGTGCAATGACTCATGCTGACTTTGGGACTGACAAGACTCAATTTGGTTGATAAAAACCTTACAGCAACACAAACACGTGAAACATTGTCAGAAAATTGTCTGTCTTAAGTCAATCCCCACCACCTCCGTGCAGCCCACCACCAGTGGCGGTGACTGTTCAAGGATTAGAGAGGACAACACAGCATATGCTGCTAATTCATGCTACTACACGATGAAAACAACAGGGAGCTAGATGTGTTGTACAAAAAAAACCCTGATATCCATTTATCGGCTGAACAGGCACGCTAGTCTTTGAGTTAAAATGTAGGAATAGTGAAAAGCAGTTGCAACAAAACATGGTGATTTGCACAATGTTGTGTCATCCGGTATGAAAACACCAATGCTGTTGGTAGCTTGCAAGATGTGCTATCCAGCACCCATGCTATGTATCAAGTCAATAAATCACATCTGAACCTTGAACTGAAACAGTACCATACATTCCAAATAAACAGTTCATGCCAGCCACACATTTTTACATACACAAATCAGTCAGATTCCTGCTATCATTTTCCTACACTTCTCTGTACTGTCCCAGTTTACGTGCACTACTGTAGATTTAAATGCTGTGGGCCTCTGAAACTCTACGGAGGCAATTTGGGTAATCTCAGTTCACGTGGCTGCCCTAGCTAACAATTGCTGTTAGAAGCCAGCTGGTCATATTGATAACAGCTTTTTACAGCTCTTACATTTGAATGTGTCTATGAATAATGTTTGCTTTGGTTTTTGGGGTTATGGTGCTCCTTAGAAGCATAGCAAAAAGTTGCCTGACTGACCTGTGGTGTCTAAAAAATGGCACCTTTAACCAGGCTGCAAAAGTATCCAAGTGTATCTTATGGAGTTGACTTTATTCATTCATACACATTACACGCCAAAAGTTGGGACACACCTTCTCATTCAATGTGCTTTCTTTATTTTCATGACTATTTACATTGTAGATTGTCACTGAAAGCATCAAAACTATGAATGAACACATGTAGAGTTATGGAATATAAGAAAAGAACAAGAACAGGTGAAATAAATGAAAATCACCTTTGGCTCTGATGACTTTTTCGCACACTCTTGGCATTCGCTCGATGAGCTTCAGCAGGTAGACACCTGAAATGGTTTTCACTTCACAGGTGTGCTTGAAGATCATCGAGAGAATGCCAAGAGTGTGCAAAGCAGTAATCAGAGCAAAGGGTGGCTATTTTGAAGATACTCGAATATAAAACATGCTTTCAGTTATTTCACCTTTTTTTTGTTAAGTACATAACTCCTCATGTGTTCAATCATAGTTTTGATTCCTTCAGTGACAATCTATAATGCAAATAGTCATGAAAATAAAGAAAACGCATTGAATGAGGACTAGGTGTGTCCAAACTTTTGGCCTGTACATTATATATATATATATATATGTATATATATATATATATATATATATATATATATATATATATATATATATATATATATATATATATATATATATATATATATATAAATAAATAAATAAATGGGTTGTACTTGTATAGCGCTTTTCTACCTTCAAGGTACTCAAAGCGCTTTGACACTACTTCCACATTTACCCATTCACACACACATTCACACACTGATGGAGGGAGCTGCCATGCAAGGCGCCAACCAGCACCCATCAGGAGCAAGGGTGAAGTGTCTTGCTCAGGACACAACGGACGTGACGAGGTTGGTACTAGGTGGGATTTGAACCAGGGACCCTCGGGTTGCACACGACCACTCTTCCACTGCGCCACGCCGTCCCTACATACACACACACATATATATATATATATAAGTATATATATATATATATATATACACATATACATACATACATATATATACAAATATACATACATATATACATGTATATACATACATAAATATACATATATACACATACACATACATACATATATATATACATATATATACATACACATACATATATATATATATACATATATACATACATACATATATATACATACACATACATACATATATATATACATACACATACATTATATATATATTATATTATACACATACACATATATGTGTGTGTGTATATATATATATCTATATATATATGCAGGGTTGTTGTATTATTCATGCACATTTGGCAAACTGGCTCCTTGCTGTCGATTGGAACAATGGCTCATCTTGTTCCAAAGATTTAAACTAAAATATTCCCTCTTTTGGTGCGGTGGAATTTGGTTTTGTGATCATTTTGTCCATGTTAGCTCCTACATGCTCATTTTGTATTTTGTCCATGTTAGCTGCCGCATGCTAACTAGTTGCACTGTGTGATGCTAGCGGGCCAGTGAATTTTCCGCAAAGATACAAAGACGAAAAGCTCTTGAATCATGCACTTTGCAATTTATCGATACTGGAAAACGTACCGACTTAATTTTCATTTATCGCAGGTAATTTTTATTTATTGCCTGTTAATTGACTGTTAATTAAAATATCGGCACAGGCCTACCTTGATTGATCGATTGATTGAAACTTTTATTAGTAGATTGCACAGTACAGTACATATTCTGTACAATTGACCACTAAATGGTAACACCCGAATAAGTTTTTCAACTTGTTTAAGTCGGGGTCCACGTTAATCAATTCATGGTAAATCATTAAGGGTGTTCCGATGCATTTTAAAATATAATTTCCTACTGTTTATATTTGTGCATAAAAATATAGTGAAAGATTGCTCTGCAAACTGTGGTGACCTCTAACATGTAATTCTATTCACTATTCAACCCAGGATGACTGCAGACATCCATCTATCCATTTTCTACCGCTTATTCCCTTTTTGGGGTCGCGGGGGGCGCTGGCGCCTATCTCAGCTACAATCGGGCGGAAGGCGGGGTACACCCTGGACAAGTCGCCACCTCATCGCAGGGCCAACACAGATAGACAGACAACATTCATACTCACATTGACACCCTAGGGCCAATTTAGTGTTGCCAATCAACCTATCCCCAGGTGCATGTCTTTGGAAGTGGGAGGAAGCCGGAGTACCCGGAGGGAACCCACGCATTCACGGGGAGAACATACAAACTCCACACAGAAAGATCCCGAGCCTGGATTTGAACCCAGGACTGCAGGACCTTCGTATTGTGAGGCAGACGCACTAACCCCTCTTCCACCGTGAAGCCCTGACCGCAGACAGGAGGTCAAAATGCATTAAAAAAAGAAAAGCTCCGCTATCCGCTCAATGCCAGCAAAAGGCACTTTAAACCCAATAAGCATCGTAACGACGCACTCTAATGTTGTTAGCCGTGCAATCAAACACAAACTCCTGACAGAGCTGAAACGCCCTAACAAGCTTAAGGGATGACAAGCAGTATGCGTGCATGTGTGTTTTGAAAAATGGCGTCAGTTCTTAAATAAGCCCCTGGGGGCCCCAGCCCACACACACACACTGGTCACTATAAGGAATCAGGACAGTGCTTGCCGGTGCCTGGCACCAGACAGACCCCCACTATCCACTCACCATGCTGACGCGAGGGATTAATACCCGGACTCATGAAAGGAGTTGGCCAGAGACGCCGCAATGGACTGTGTGCGCGGCCGTGCACGTGTGTCTAGGTGACTGGGGGAGGGGTCTTAGGGGCGCCACCTGCTTCTTCTCAGACACAATGAACTCAATAAAGCCAGAGGAAGGCTCTCTTTCTCTCGTTACAATCACTCAAACTTTGCTTACCAGTATTAGAAGGGGAGTTTGAGATGTATGCTAAACTCAACGGACTAGTTGTGGGTGAAGATTGTTCCAGCAACATGGCAATCAGCTTGAGGGACAATGACAACAAAAACCAAGAAGCCACAAAACTAGTTCTGCAAGTTCATAGACAGAAAAGGAAATAGTTGACCTTTCTGTGCGAGGCACACAAACAAACACACACACACACACTGTTATGAAGACATCCTGAGATAGGGAAAGACTAGTCAGCATTTGAAGCCCCCAAAGCATTGATTGGAGTTCACGTGATAAGATAAGAGAGTTCACTTCTCCACACGAAATTATCTGAGAATGACCATTTAAGGTATACTGTATCTCCCCTTTTGTGATGGGTTTAATCATGTTGGAGCACCATCTGTTAAATCTACATCATAAGTTTGTATGGAGTACAGAAAGAAGCCAAAGTCCTTGTTCTTAAAGACAACAAGGAAATGGACAAAAGACCGAAAATGATGATATCGCAAAAACAAGGACAATAAAGACACAACTCATAAAGACTCAATACATCTTTGAAGTCAACAATCACAACTGTATATTTGTAACACATGCCAATTTTTAACAATAACTCATTACATTCATTGGCTATCCCCAATAACGTATTACGTTATGTATATCCACGGATTAATTATGAAGTGTACAATTAAGTCCAAATTCACATAGCCTCAATGTGTTTGCTCTTTATTTGATTGTTAATATTCATTTCTATGCCATCCTTTTCTTTCACACAGCTGTGAACGTAATTTAAACATGTAAAAGTTATGGTGTGAATTAATTATTATAGTAAGACCTGGAGAGGGGTAGGACTAAATACAAGCTTAGCTTCTTCCTATTCCTTTAGATTTTGTTAAGTTGCGCAAAAATAAGCATGTGATGTTCCTTATTAGGGGTGTGGGGAAAAAATCGATTCGAATTTGAATCGCAATTCTCACGTTGTGCAATTCAGAATCGATTCTCTTTTTTTTTTAAATCAAAATTTTTTTTTTATCAATACAACAAAACAATAGACAGCAATACCATAACAATGCAATCCAATTCCAAAACCAAACCTGACCCAGTAACACTCAGAACTGTAATAAACAGAGCAATTGAGAGAAGACACAAACACGACACAGAACAAACCAAAAGTAGTGAAACAAAAATGAATGTTATCAACAACAGTATCAATTTAAGTTATAATTTCATCATAGCAGTGATTAAAAATCCCTCATTGACATTATCAGTAGACATTTATAAAATTAAAAAAAAAGTACAATAGTGTCACAGTGGCTTACACTTGCATCGCATCTCATAAGCTTGACAACACACTTTGTCCAATATTTTCACAAAGATAAAATAAGTCATATTTTTGGTTTGTTTAATAGTTAAAACAAATTTACATTTTGGCAATCAGTTGATAAAAAATTGTCCTTTACAATTATAAAAGCTTTTTACAAAAATCTACTACTCTGCTTGCATCTCAGCAGACTGGGGTAGATCCTGCTGAAATCCTATGTATTGAATGAATAGATTCGTTTTAAATCGGGAAAAAATCGTTTTTGAATCAAGAATCGTGTTGAATTGAAAAAAAAAATCGATTTTGAATCGAGTCGTTACCCCAAGAATCAATATTGAATCGAATTGTGGGACACCCAAAGATTCGCAGCCGTGTTCCTTATTGTAAGTTAAATATGTCTGAAACATATCATAACTAAAACCAATATTCTTTAGGCTACTTTTGATTAGTTTATACCTAATCAATTGAATTGTGACAAAGTTTAAGAACGTTAAGGAGTGCGGGTGGGAATTCCCTTCGTACACAACGTCAACGCAAGGCTTGTCCTTACCAAAATGGCTAACAGTGACAAATGCCGTCAAGTCATTTTTTAAAAACATATGCATTACTGTATGTTATCACCAGTAAAAGATATGTTCTGTTTCAAAGGAACTACAACAAAAACACAAGTGAAAGATCCTCTCTATATGAAAGGAGCGCTCTGGTGGTTTTAAGGAAGAACAGCAAAATTGCTAGTGAAAAATCCCCTATATGATAGGAGCATGCTTCTATTTTGAGAGACCTCCTGCGAAAACAGCAGGGAAAATACTCTACATGACAGAAGCATTATGCGTTTTTTAGGGACCTTTATAATTTAAAATGAACTGATGGACAAGTATGATGTCATTTACGGGACGAGTTGAACTTTGCTCACTCCTTTGAAACAACACAGAGTACATCCTCTCACTGTTTACCTTGGTTGCGCTTCCTGTTAGTGGCGAAGGGTGACTTTCGCAGCGCGCTGGGGGCCGTCTTCCTGTAAAAGCTGTTACGATCCAGGGAGCCCACATAAACAGGCTTCCGACCACGCTTTGGACCAGTATTCCAAGTACTTGACTCGTATCCTTTTTCCTGCTCTTCGCTGCGATGATAAATGCCGGGATCCTCAAAAGAATGCCCACGCGCCAGTTTATGATTTTGCTGCTCGACCCATTCCTCACAGTGCGTCTTGCGGTCTTTTGTGGGGTTTTCCACATAATCGACAGATACTGAACGCAAGTCTCGATATCTGTCCCTGGATCTGCGAAGGGAATGTTCTTCGTCTCTGGATTCGTAAGGATCAGTTTCCGCACGTTCGTTTTTGTAGAGGTCACGGCGGTCATAGTGCTCCTTTGCTCTATGTTTGTCCCTCCTCTTGTAGTCTTGATGTTCGTCTCTGAAGTCGTCATCCTTGTATCTGTAATAGCGGTCCCTCTCTTTAGAACCACTGCGTTTGTCCAATTCGGAGTCATACCTTTCTCTCCGTCTGTAATCTTCACTTCTTCGATTATAAACTTCCTTATCTTTGTAATAATGTTCTCTGCGGTCACCCTCATTGTAGGAATTCCGCTCCTTATATCGGTCGTCCTCGCCTCTATGTTGGTGATAGTCTTTCTCCTTATAGCGATGACCCTCTTTAGAGTCATAATAGTCTTGGGAATAATAACGATCTCTATCACGTAGATCCTCTCGGCGGTCTTCTTGATAGCAGTAGTCGTCGTATTGGCTGTTGTACCGGTCACGTTCTTTGAGGTCATGACTGCGATGTCTCCGTTCTTCATAATACTCGTCGTCGTAGCGGCCGGGCTGTCTTCTGTCGTACTTATAATCATATTCCTCATATTCCCTGTGACCCCTGCGGTCGTGATCATCAGTGGTACGTTCTCTGACCTTATTGTCTCTTCTTCTGTCCTTGTCCAGTGTGCCATAGCTTTCTTGAATCCTGTTGTCCCTTTCTTGTGTTGCTTGGACATAGCCCTGGTTGGAATTCTCTGGGCCTTGGTAGAAGCAATGTTTGCCTTTCCATTCTGATACCCTAACATCTAAATGACCATCCTCTGATCCTGGGTGGTAGTAAACATTCTGTCCTTGAAGCTTCTTCTGCTTTTCATCATAGTCCCAGCTTGCTTGGTCGCCCTGTCCAGCCTGGCCTTGGTGATCCCACTGCACAGGCCACGGATGTGGCACAGCGCCCCCTACAGCTGCCATTGGGCCAGTCTGAACAGGCATCATCCCGGCATGAATTGGCAAAGGGTAACCTGGAATTGGTGCCATCATGGCTTGCTGTGGAAGGCCGGGAGGAACAGGAATTACGCCATAGCCCGGATATACAACCTGTTGCTGCTGAAGCTGGTGTAGTTGCTGTAAATGTTGAAGATGAGCTACCCTCTCCCTCTCTTTAGCCCATCCGGCGTCCCCAAGCTCCTCCACACTCTTCCCCCTTTTCACTGGGGCCTGAGGAGCATAGTTCCAGTCCACAGGAGCAAACATAACAGGGTTACCGTAAACCACCGGACTCTTTATGCTGATGTGTCTTCAATGAGGCTTATTCCTTTTCTCTAAATTCCGGCATTCCATTACAAAGCGCCGGGGGAGACTCCAACTGTCAGGCATGTTGTGAGTAAGTGTCTCCCACTTGTAGTCTCTCTTGTCTCCTCTCTTTGGCCTCAGCGGGACTGTCTTGCCCGAGCGCCTCCCAACTCTCAGTGTAACTGAATCATCCCCTCCCCTCTGTCATCTCAGCGAATTGTTGCAGGGAGAGAGGTGGGGTTAGCGAAGGAGGGGCCTCCTTGGGTTAATGATTCAGCAGAGTCACATGGGTGGAGGATTTGCCCCTTAGCCACTCCCCTTGTTGCAATTGGCTACTACGTCTGTTTGCAGGAAAACACTGCCTGGCGGGGAAAGTAATAAATGGAAAATGGAGACAAATTCCACAGTATTTTTTACTGCCTCAAACAATTCTATAACCTTCACTGTATCCTGTTTAGTTTGTTGTGCAATTTCCAGGTCACCAGGTCACTAATCCTGGTTGTAGTAGCTTTGCTGCTGATGCTGCTCTGACTATTCCGGAGACCAGATTTAGATATACACTACAACTAAGAGAGACATTGATATTTGGACAGTTTTAACTTGATTTCAAAGTAAGGAACTAGAAGAGGACTATAGTTAGAGAAATGGGATTTTGTAGACCAGCAGCCTGAAAGAGTAGAAACAGGAGTGCACAATGAGCTATTGTTGTAGACTGTCCTCACTCTCAAAAGAGACCTCAAACTTTCAGTGTGAGAAAAAAACTGAGGCCTATTCATAAAGCAAGGGTATTATACATGCCTCCCCCCCTTGTGCTCTCTAACGCAGCTCTAGATGAAAGAGGCAGCTACTACAGAAACAGGTTTAAAGGACTCGCACACAAACAGGATACACTAAAGGCGCACCAGTGGGACAGGAACAGTGTCAATTAACCTACAATTTAAAAAAAATCAGCAGTAATAAGAAACCGCCACTGGTTTGTTTCATGGCGTGCTTTTTTCCAACCCGTTTCTCTATCTTGAAAGCCTAATTTACATCAAAAGTAATGAACTTTCATCAAGTGTCCATGGCCATCGTCTACTTGCCAGTTATAGACAATAACTGTCACATTTCATAAAATAAATCAACAGAAAAAGACTAGAAAAATCTGGAAAGTGACAACCTGCTGCAGTCTCGCTCAAGAAAAGAAGTGTTGTACAGTTAATGATGATCGCCTACCATGAATTGATTAACGTGGACCCTGACTTAAACAAGTTGAAAAACTTATTCGGGTGTTACCATTTAGTGGTCAATTGTACGGAATATGTACTGTACTGTGCAATCTACTAATAAAAGTTTCAATCAATCCATCAATCCAGCACTTGTGGTAACGGTGTAGCTATGTATGTGTGTAGTGTGCATATGTATGTATATATTTATCATTTATTTATATACAAGCTCATTAAGTTTGTACATAGAGTGAACAAGGAAGTTCGAGCTCAGAGTAATTTATGATTTAAAGAAAAGGGGTGGGATTAAATAAGTGTATACTTCTTCTCACTCCTTTTCAAATATGTAGAAAAAAAAAAAAAAAAAAGTCGAATGCTCATTTGTTTTTTTTTGTTTTTTTTTATTCTTCATTGTTTTCATTTTGTTATAATAGCCGTTAAGGCTACAGCACTGTATTGGATCATGCTTGCTCTTGTTTGTTTGTTTTTTTTTTTTTGTTTTTTTTTGCATATTTGAAATAAAAATATATCAATCAATCAATCAATCAATCATCAATCAATCAAACGCTCTGATCCAAGAATGACTATGATGCAATCGCCCCTCCCTAGTTATATATGATTGCGGTCACATTTTGAAAATAAACACTTCAAAACAATCGTACAGCTGCTATTAAAATCTCTTTTTTAATGTTTATTCTGTGGGTCCAGCTACTGTCTACTTAGCAGCAGCGAAACTTGAAATGCCCTAATTCTGGAACTTCTAAAAGGCTTATTTTGGTCTGTTCTAACCAACATTTTGCATTTTCAAGATGCGCTGAGACTTAATGTGAGGACTTTTCATAGGGTGTCAAAGGAACAAAATCTACCTTAGATGTCATCTGCTTGCGTAAGACTTTGTTTTAATTATCAGTGTTACACATCTCAGCTTTCATTTCCAGAATAGACCGAAACTGCATGTTTGCGTAAAGCAGCATTCTTATGGCGGTGGTTAGCTCATGTAAATGAAGATTCCGCAGGATCATTAGGGGTGCCCCAGTCACTCATTTATCAATTATAATACATTTTTATTTGTAATGCATTTAATAATGGGTTTGTAGAATTAGATCAACGAGCTCACACACAAAAAGAGGGGGAACAAGCTTGTTAAGAACCCTGAAACCAAGATTCTTAGACTTTCTCAAAGGCTTTATCTCTGTATTGGTACTAAATGTGTCTGGAGCAGACGCGGTTATGAGATGATGTTAACTTTCAGCGTTCAGGTGCTGGCTTCCTGACAATAATAAGCTGCCATTGTTTCCCGTAAGTGTCACGTTTGGTAACACACCCTGCTTAAGCGCGACAAAAACCCTCGCGGCTGAGTGAGTGTTTGTACACTGTGTACGGTGCATACACATACACGCACATGCATAGTGATAGGATGACAAACACAGATAAGAACAGCCTTTTCTGTGAACTGAGCACTAAGTGGGAAACCTAATATTGCAATATTGTAGTGGTTCTCAAACGTTTTTCACCAAGTACCACCTCAGAAAACACCTGGCTCTCCAGGTACCACCATAATAACCAGCATTAAAATATAGTAGCGTCGAAGACCTAAGTATTCATTAAAAACAAGGTGGATGTTTTATTTAACAAGAATATTTAATACTGTTGGCCCCCGTAACATTACGCACAATGCAAAAACATCAACAGTGACACTCCATATACAAGACCTGGGCAAATTAAGGCCCAGGGGCCACATGCGTCTCGTTAAGCCTATCAATCTGGCCCGCCGGACATTCATTCCCAAATATTTTTTTTAGATCTTTAAAATGGAAAGTGTAGCTGCCATTATGATGTGCAATAATGTTTTCTAATGACTGTAAGTCTTCAACTGTATAAAGTATGGGTGGAATCTGCACTTTTGCATGATGTACTAGTTACTATGGTAATTTATGTCCCAAATGTTTACAACAAAGTTCTAAAGCTTAGAGACATATCAGATTGTAGGTGGGGTTTTTTTTTACCCTTTTTGTTCATATTTCGTTGTTTGTTGTATCTTTACCCTTTTTGTTCATTTTTCACTGTGTTTGTTGTAAAATATGTGGATGAAGAGGGGGTTTGACGTTCATATGTTGTCAATACTCAGTGTTTTATCCTTCATAGTAAATATTGTAAATCCCACATACTTTATTTTTATGTACTTTCTGGGTGTCTCATTCAGTAAAAAAATTTAAAATTCCTTTCCGTTTTTGAAGGCGGTCTGTCATAAGGTTTTTAGTATTCAATCAAACATTATTGTGAGTTTTTGTATTAGTGTTCCTAAAAATCCGATATACTGGCACCCAGACACATTTCTTTCTCTAAATTTGGCCCGAGGCAAAATAATTGCCCAGGCCTGCCATATACAGTACATATTTACAAACGTCTTTGGTGTTCCACTAGATGGAGCCCACATACGTACCACAGCTTCAGAATCACTGCAGTACATAATAGAAATGAGGTACACCTATAAAATCCAATAAATCAAGGTAAAAGAGCAGTATCAATTGGGAGATGTGGTCTAATGCAGTGGTTCTCAACCTTTTTGCAGTGATGTACCCTCTGTGAACATTTTTATTAATACAAGTACCCCCTAATCAGAGCAAAGCATTTTTGGTTGAAAAAAAGAGATAAAGTAGTAAAGTACAGCACTATGTCATCAGTTTCTGATTTATTAAATTGTATAACAGTGCAAAAATATTGCTCATTTGTAGTGGTCTTTCTTGAACTATTTGGAAAAAAAGATATAAAAATAACTAAAAACTTGTTGAAAAATAAACAAGTGATTAAATTATAAATAATGATTTCTACACATAGAAATAATCATCAACTTAAAGTGCCCTCTTTGGGGATTGTAATAGAGATCCATCTGGATTCATGAACTTCATTTTAAACATTTCTTCACAAAAAAAGAAATCTTTAACATCAATATTTATGGAACATGTTCACAAAACATCTAACTGTCAACACTGAATATTGCATTGTTGCATTTCTTTTCACCGTTTATGAACTTACATTCATATTTTGTTGAAGAATTATTCAATAAATATATTCATAAAGGATTTTTGAATTGTTGCTATTTTTAGAATATTTTTTTAAAAACCTCACGTATCCCTTGGCATACCTTCAAGTACCCCCAGGGGTACGCGTACCCCGATTTGAGAACCACTAGTCTAATACATTAAGATTCGCAAAGCACAGAGAGTGACTTTTCTGCGAATAAACAAGTGAATTGGAAACATTTTCACATGTGGGGAGAAACCAGAAGGTCTGTCATCATGGCTGTCAGAAAGTGGGCAAAACTTTGAATCTCAAGTGATGACAATAACACTGTAAGCATCACTCTGAGTTGTCAGCAATTTGTCCAATATGTGAAAATCTCTATCTAAATACAGCTTATGAAAATATTTGACAGCAGTCACTTTAAGGGTGTGCTGGCATTGCCCAACCAGATAATAATTAATGATGTTTGTGGAATTTCATCCATCCATCCATATATTTTCTACCGCTTATTACCTTTGGGGTCGCTGGTGCTACAATCGGGCGGAAGGCGGTGTATACCCTGGACAAGTCACCACCTCATCACAGGGCCAACACAGATAGACAGACAGCATTCACACTCAAATTCACACACTAGGGACAATTTAGTGTTGCCAATCAACCTATCCCCAGGTGCATGTCTTTGGAAGTGGGAGGAAGCCGGAGTACCCGTAGGGAACCCACGCATTCACGGGGAGAACATGCAAACTACACACAGAAAGATTCCGAGCTCGGGATTGAACCCAGGACTACTCAGGACCTTCGTATTGTGAGGCAGACGCACTAACCCCTCTTCCATAGTGAAGCCCTGTGGAATCTCAATTAACCAAAATAATCTCTTATGAGAGGAGTCGCCAAAATTCGGCCCTGGGGCCCAAAATTATTAAATTATTGTTTTCTAAAAATTCTATTAAACACAGCCTTACTCAGAATTTCACAAGTATTCTTTAAAGTTATTAAAATTTTTAATTTAAAAACATACTTGTACTGATCGAATACTATATTTGACAATGATAAAAAAATGTATTGGACAAAATAGTATTTAGAAATTATTTGGATAATCCGGATTGATTTATCAATTAATCTAATAACACAAATTATAATAATAAACAATTCAAACGTGTGGCTCAGTAGGTCATACTTGACCGTAATAGTAAAAAATGAACTGACCTCTCTTTTAGTTTATATTTAACATACTTGGCATATCTTGGTACAGTATCTTTATGGTAGTTTTAGGGCAGTGGTTCTCAAATGGGGGTACGCGTACCCCTGGGGGTACTTGAAGCTATGCCAAGGGGTACGTGAGATTTTTTTTAAAGATATTCTAAAAATATCAACAACTCAAAAATCCTTTATAAATATATTTATTGAATAATACTTCAACAGAATACGAATGTAAGTTCATAAACTGTGAAAAGAAATGCAACAATGCAATATTCAATGTTGACAACTAGATTTTTTTTGTGGACATGTTCCATAAATTTAAAGATTAATTTTTTGGGGGAAGAAATGTTTAGAATTAAGTTCATGAATCCAGATGGTTCTCTATTACAATCCCCAAAGAGGGCACTATATGTTGATGATAACTTCTATGTGTAGAAATCTTTATAATTAAATCACTTGTTTATTTTTCAACAAGTTTTTTGTTATTTCCATATCTTTTTTTCCAAATAGTTCAAGAAAAACCACAACAAATGAGCAAGATTTTGCACTGTTATACAATTTATAAATCAGAAACTGATGACATAGCGTTGTATTTTACTTCTTTATCTCTTTTTTTCAACCAAAAATGTTTTGCTCTGATTAGGGGTTATTTGAATTAAAAAAATGTTCACAGGGGGTCCATCAGTGAAAAAAGGTTGAGAACCACTGTTTTAGGATGTCAAATCAACAAAAACATCAATATCGATCAACCAAAAAAACCACTATCAACAAATTTTTTGTATCTACCACCTACTCGAGACCTACTTTGGCAGTATCATGTTCTGTTCACCATGAATAGATTAACGTGGACCCCGACTTAAACAAGTTGAAAAACTTATTCGGGTGTTACCAATCAGTGGTCAATTGTACGGAATATGTACTGTACTGTGCAATCTACTAATACAAGTTTCAATCAATCAATCAATGTTTCCAACTGAGGCAAAAGATAGCAGTGATACTGCATCAATATGACACAACACTGACCCTACCTGCTCCCCCTTCTGAGAGTCCAAACAGTGCATAGAGGTGTACCATGGGCCGCATTAAAGTCCGCCACAACCTTACTTTCGAGCTCTTATTAAGATGGACCATGTTCTGTCTTCTCTCTCTTCTTCATTTCAAGTCAGTAGGTGTTCACGCATGGGGTGGAGAAAATAAAGGGGGCCCAACATTGGCTGTCAGCTTCACACTATGCAGGAATGCTTCTCGCGGTTATGCGACATGTGGGTTTGTCTATGACAGCCCTGAGCGTCCACATACTGTACATACAGTCGCGATCAAAAGTTTACATACACTTGTAAAGAACATAATGTCATGGCTGTCTTGAGTTTCCAATAATTTCTACAACTCTTATTTTTTTGTGATAGAGTGATTGGAGCACATACTTGTTGGTCACAAAAAACATTCATGAAGTTTGGTTCTTTTCTGTATTTATTATGGGTCGACTGAAAATGTACACAAATCTGCTGGGTCAAAAGTATACATACAGCAATGTTAATATTTGGTTACATGTCCCTTGGAAAGTTTCACTGTAGTAAGGCACTTTTTGGTACTTCTGGCAATCTTCTGGTAACATTTTTGTTACCGGGTAAAATTTGCTCAGTTCGGCTAAATGTGTTGGTTTTTTGACATGGACTTGTTTCTTCAGCATTGTCCACACGTTTAAGTCAGGACTTTGGGAAGGCCATTCTTAAACCTTAAAGGCCTACTGAAATGAGATTTTCTTATTCAAACGGGGATAGCAGGTCCATTCTATGTGTCATACTTGGTCATTTCGCGATATTGCCATATTTTTGCTGAAAGGATTTAGTAGAGAACATCCACGATAAAGATCGCAACTTTCGGTTGCTAACAGAAAAGCTCTGCCTTTACCGGAAGTCGCAGACGATGACGTCACATGTTGATGGCTCCTCACATCCTCACATTATTTTTAATGGGAGCCTCCAACAAAAACAGCTATTCGGACCGAGAAAACGACAATTTCCCCATCAATTTGAGCGAGGATGAAAGATTAGTGTTTAAGGATATTGATAGCGACGGACTAGGAAAAAAAACAAAAAACGCGATTGCATTGGGACGGATTCAGATGTTTTTCCCTTATCTTTTTATTGTGTTGCTAGTGTTTTAGTGAGTTTAACAGTACCTGATAGTTGGAGGTGTGTGTGTCCACGGGTGTCTTGACGCCAATGTCTCAGGGAAGTCGACGGCAGCTTTATGGACGGGGCAAGCTCAGCTTTTCTCCGGTAAGAAGCGACTTTTTACCACAATTTTCTCACCGAAACCTGCTGGTTGACATCCGGTCGGGATCCATGTTCTCTTGACCGCGCTGTCATCCATAGTAAAGTTTCACCTCTGGGAATTTTGAACAAGGAATCACCTTGTGTTTGTGTGGCTAAAGGCTAAAGCTTCCCAACTCCATCTTTCTACTTTGACTCCTCCAATATTAATTGAACAAATTGCAAAAGATTCAGCAACACAGATCTCCAAAATACTGTGTAATTATGCGGTTAAAGCAGACGACTTTTAGCTGTGTGTGTGCGTAGCGCTCATACTTCCTAAAAACACGTGACGTCATCATTACACAACGTTTTCAAGACGAAACTCCCGGGAAATTTAAAATTGTAAATTAGTAAACTAAAAAGGCCGTATTGGCATGTGTTGCAATGTTAATATTTCATCATTGATATATAAACTATCAGACTGCGTGGTGGCTAGTAGTGGGTTTCAGTAGGCCTTTAATTGTATTCAATAATTATATCTACCTACTTACAGTTAACCACTTTGTCAAATGATATGAAACCTTGTATTAATCACACAGATATTATTTATTTACCTCAGGGTTAGGTCTGGCTGATTAGAAAAATAAGTACTAACTAGGGCTGGGCGATATATCGGGTTTGTAAGATATATTGATATATTTTTAAACAAGATATGAATTAAGAAAATATCGTAATAGCAATATAATTTATTTCACGTTAAAATGACCAACCGCCGCTTATTTTTTGTGTTCCTTGTTCTCCCCCGCTTCCCCTCCCCGGTCTACTAAACCCCTCCCCTTCCTCCGTCCAAGACGTGCTTGCACGTATAAGAACATCCATGATTGGTAGGTTGTTTCCTATGATGAGTGACGATTGGTTGAGATTAGGCCAGGGGTAACAAACGTGCGGCCCGCGGGCCGGATCAGGCCCACCAACAGGTTTTATCCGGCCCGCGGGATGAGTTTGCTAAGTATAAAATCGAGCCGAAAATTTTAAATGAAAGAAACTGCTTTTTGAAATGTGTCCACTAGCTGTCACAATAGCAATTCTTTGTATCTTTGTAGATGATGCTACATATGTAAAAAAAACAAATAAACCACTTGATGTTAGTGCACCAGTCGAGGAAAATGAGCAAACTACATAAATAACATCCTTTTATTTGGTTTTGATATAATTTTTTTATCTTGATAGATTGAAAATGAACTCCAATGAGTTAACTGATGAACAATATCACACAATTTATTCAGAAATTATAAATAACAATAACTAAAGATAGAAAACCATGACTTGATTAACGTGGACCCCGACCTAAGCAAGTTGAAAAACTTATTCGGGTGTTACCATTTAGTGGTAAATTGTACGGAATATGTACAATCTACTGATAAAAGTTTAAATCAATCAATCAATACTACTAACCGCAACATGTAAGTGTAAAAAAAACAAAAAACATTATAATTTTTACCATTTCAGAATGTCTTTATTCTATTTTTAAACAAGGAAAACAATCTTAAGTTGTCTTTATTTTTAAGTTATCGTGCCGTGATTTTACCAGTCCGGCCCACTTGGGAGTAGATTTTTCTCCATGTGGCCCCCGATCTAAAATGAGTTTGACACCCCTGGATTAGGCCAATCAAAGGCAGGAAAGGGAAATCACAACAGACATCCTAAATGACGACGAGAGAGTCGTGGAAGAGAAGAGCGATTTATATATTTAAAAAACTAGTGGAAGATGGCAGAGGGATTCTCTTATTTAGATTTTTCTTTTAGCGTAGACGACATCCAGGAAACCCATAATGCGTCTACTTGGCCACATTTGGACAAATGTATGCGTCTGGGTGAAACATTCATTTGAGTTGTTTACCATGTAAGCCCAAATCAAAACTGTTCTCCAGTTGCCATGCCAGGCATATTTTGCATGAGAAATGCTGCCAAAAATGTATGCCGGAGTGAGGAAGATTATAGTCGCTTAATTAAGTCAAGTCACTAACTTGGCGCTGACCATAACCTTACGTGTGTGACAGTGCATTATATAGTCGACTGTGAATTAAAAAGTGCCTGCCTGCAAATTTATCTATCTGAGTTTGATTGATTTTGTATTATTTGCATAGCGATGTTATTTATTTTACGTAGAAAGAATACTTTTCTATTTTATTTATGTTATGTAGTTCTGTGCTACTTAAACAGTTTATTTTTCTGTGCTGTTAATACCCATTTTGACTAACTGGGTTAATAAAAGTGCCACTGACTGTTTACAGTAAAGTTGTCATTCACTTGAATATAAATGGGTTGTACTTGTATAGCGCTTTTCTACCTTCAAGGTAATCAAAGCGCTTTGACATTACTTCCACATTTACACATTCACACACACATTCACACACTGATGGAGGGAGCTGCCATGCAAGGCGCTAACCAGCACCCATCAGGAGCAAGGGTGAAGTCACAACGGACGTGACGAGCTTGGTACTAGGTGGGGATTGAACCAGGGACCCTCGGGTTGCGCACGGCCACTCTTCCACTGCGCCACGCCGTCCCATATCAGTGAATCTCGCTCACAAATTAATATCTTTGTATGTGTACGTTTACTGGAAAATATATCGAGATCTATAACGAATATCGAGTTGAAGTAAAAATATATCGAGATATACTTTTTCGTCCATGTCGCCCTGCCCTAGCACTAACCAAATGTACTGCAAAAAAAGGGCCGAAAAAGGAATGTACTATTATATTGCGCTAAAATAAACTAAATCAATAATGAAAATGTTTCTTAAAATAAACCGTCAAACAAATTAAAGCGCAAATGAAAATACAGCTTCACCACTTTAGTCATAATTTTTGCGCTTAAAAAAGGTCTGTATGGCTGTGCAGTGTCGGATGTCTTTTTTGTCAAATCGGATCTTTTTAGTGGCCGTTCACGTTAAAAAAACAATGGGTTTTTAATGTGAATGCAATCTGACCCGCATGCAGACATGAAATCCACTGCAGTGTTTAGAGAAGTCAAAATGGCTTCAACTCTTGCAGTCATGCACTGACCAAATATGCCTGATTAGCACTCAAGGGACGGCGTGGCGCAGTGGAGGAGTGGCCGTGCGCAACCCGAGGGTGACTGGTTCAAATCACCCCTAGAACCAACCTCGTCACGTCCGTTGTGTCCTGAGCAAGATACTTCACCCTTGCTCCTGATGGGTGCTGGTTGGCGCCTTGCATGGCAGCTCCCTCCATCAGTGTGTGAACGTGTGTGTGAATGGGTAAATGTGGAAGTAGTGTCAAAGCGCTTTGAGTACCTTGAAGGTAGAAAAGCGCTATACAAGTACAACCCATTTATCATTTATAACTCTAGCCGGCCTCAGTGCTGGCACATTTGACGTCACGCCTAAACGTCATCATTACGCGACGTTTTCAAGAAGAAACTCCCGGGAAATTTAAAATTGCAATTTAGTAAACTAAAAAGGCCGTATTGGCATGTGTTGCAATGTTAATATTTCATCATTGATATATAAACTATCAGACTGCGTGGTCGTTAGTAGTGGGTTTCAGTAGGCCTTTAATTCTAGCCTAATTTAGCCATTCCTTTACCAGTTTTGACATTTGTCTGGGGTCATTGTCCTGTTGGAACACCCAACTGCGCCCAAGACCTAACCTCCGGGCTGATGATTTTAGGTTGTCCTGAAGAATTTGGAGGTAATCCTCCTTTTTCATTTTCCCATTTACTCTCTGTAAAGTACCAGTTCCTTTGGCAGCGAAACAGGTCCAGAGCATAATACTACCACCACCATGCTTGACGGTAGGATTGGTGTTCCTGGGATTAAAGGCCTCACCTTTTCTCCTCCAAACATATTGCTGCGTATTGTGGCCAAGCTGCTCAGTTTGTGTTTCATCTGACATCATATGGACAAAGATAAGACCTTCTGGAGGAAAGTTGCACGTATAACAATAACAATTTGGAGTAAATCCAAGAAGAGAGGGTAGACCGACCCCAATGGGAGACTTCTTAAGGAATCTGCTGCGAAACAATTCACAAATCCTCTATATCAGTGATTCTCAAACTGTGGTACATGTACCTGGTGATACGCCAAATAATCCCTTGATTAAAGTACAGAGTTTTCTTTTCCCTATATTCAAACAGTGTTACTGTTCAAATTGTGTGTAATATTACAGTGGCCAAAATATTAAATATACTGGTTTTTAATCAATACTTTGGCCTACTACGCTACTGTATTTTAATGTTGGTCCTTAGGATGGGATTGGACATAGTTTTATTTATCCCACAGAGGGGAAATTACAATGTTGCAGTGCAGATTTTTACATGGAGGTGCAAAGGTTAAAAAAAAAAAAGTTTTTTATGGTGGTTCTTGGATAGCCAAATGTTTTCTGAGGTACTACGTAGTGAGAAAAGTTTGAAAACCACTGCTATACAGTATATGACAGGAGCGCTGTGTTGTTTTTAAGGCTCTACTGCAAAAAAGCTAGTCAAAGATTTTCTTAGTCAAGGGTCGCCAGCCTTTTACTACATCAACATAACACCAATATATCCATCCATTTTCTACCGCTTATTCCCTTTTTTTGGGGTGGCGGGGGGCGCTGGCGCCTATCTCAGCTACAACCGGGCGGAAGGCGGGGTACATCCTGGACAAATCGCCACCTCATCGCAGGGCCAACACAGATAGACAGACAACATTCACACTCACATTCACACACTAGGGCCAATTTAGTGTTGCCAATCAACCTATCCCCAGGTGCATGTCTTTGGAAGTGGGAGGAAGCCGGAATACCCGGAGGGAACCCACGCATTCACGGGGAGAACATGCAAACTCCACACAGAAAAATCCCGAGCCTGGATTTGAAACCAGGACTGCAGGAACTTCGTATTGTGAGGCAGACGCACTAACCCCTCTGCCACCGTGAAGCCAACACAAATATAAACTCACTTTATTGCAGAATCAGTGGAACCCCATCCTTGTTTCCCTGCTATTCTCTGCTATTCACTTTACTGGCTTACTGTAACAGTGCGCAATGAAGGAGGAGGCTCAATCGAGTGCGACAGTGTAACGCATGGGAAGATGAGGGCTATCTTTCAAAATAATATACCCGAAAGACAAAAACCTTTTTTAAAACCTGGTACAAATTTGAGAACTATTGCTCTCTATGACAAGAACACACTGATGTTTATAAGAATCACACTCAGAAAGGAAAGTCAAAGATCCTTAAGGTAAACATGACAGGAATGTACTGCAGTTATTAGGAGTGTGCAACAAAATGCCAGTCAGAGTTTCTCTATATTACACGTGTGCTGCTGTTTTTGAGAATCTACTGAAAGAAGGCTAGTCACGGATCTTTTATAGGACAGATGTGCAATGCACATCTGTCCTACTGCAAAAACACGTATGAATGATCTTGTCTGTGACATGAGTTTTCAGATGTTTTTTTTTTTTATATTACTGCAGTAACGCTATTTAGATATCCTCTATACTTGTTTAGTGTTTCTGCTGCAGGAACGCGAGTCAGGGATCCTCTCAATTCACTGGAGTGCATTACTGTTTTTAAAACTATTACAAAAAACAAGTCACCAATTCCAAATATGCACTGCTGTTTTTAGGAATTCATTCCAAAAATTCCAGTCGCTAATCTTCTGCGTTTTCTACTTTTTTTTTTTTAGAAATCTGCTGTACAAAACTGTCAAATTTTCTACAAATGACAGGGGCAAATTGCTGTTTCCAGGAATCTGATACCAAAACAAAGATATTACATAGAAGGCTGTAACAGCAGTGGTATTAACACCAAAGTTAAATAATCACTCGGACAATAATACATACTGTTAAATTGGGATTGAGGTATTTTTGGACAAAAATGACTACCAAACAACTCTTACCTCGCAACTGCTGCTGCTCCAAGGACAGCGTCTCCAGCGTGTAGGTGCAGAACTCCAGGTTCTCCATGACCTGCAATTGGGCCATGTCATCCTCTTCCTCCTCCAGCATGGCCCTGAGCTCCTCAGCAGTGCGTGCGTACGCCTCCATCTCGTTCTCTACCTCCTGTAGACGTAGCAACAGCTGGCAATTCTCCTCCTGCGTTCTCTGCCTTTGAATCTCCAGCTCCAGCTCTTGCTCTTGATCTTTCTCAGTTTCGGACTGGAGTTGGAGCTGGCGTTCCTGGGCGTCCATGAGGTCACCAAAGTCGTCCGCCTGTGCGTCTGTTATTTGATCAAATATTTTTAAAGTGGGTTCAAAGAAGATGGGGTTGTTGAGGGATTTGGTGGGTGGAGGAACAGGAGGAGTCAGTCTTGGGGACCGAGGAGGAGGAGGACGTGGAGCAGGGCGCGTCGGTTTGCTGGCCGGAGGGCCTTGGAGATGAATGACTCGAGGTCGCGGAGGAGGAGGGCGAAGGGTCCTGCGCCTCTCTAAAGAAGAGGACGCAGAGGTGGACGCTGGGGAGCCCCGCATGATGTCGCTCTCGTCGCCATAGTCCAAAATTGAGAAATGTCTCGAAGCACCGGACGTCAAGCTTTTCTCAAACTCAAACAGCTGCTGGGACAGTTTGGCTTCCAAGTCGCCGGCGGACGTCAGCAGGGTGTCAAAGGCGATGGATGCCGGCGTGACATTGTTGGAGCCCAGCGTCCTCTGCGGCTGATGTGTCTGCTTCCTTTCCTTTTTAGTCTCAACGAGGCTGATTAAGACTTGTCCGAGAGTTGCGCTTCTGTTGAAAGCGGTGGTGCCATCCACTGGCTGTCTGCCAGAGTTCCGCCTGTCTTTGGACCAAGCAGGATGCCTGCTTGGAAGGGTGAGGCTGTGGGTTAAATTAGGCGGCAAAGGCTGTGCGCTACCATTCGCATAGATCTTCTTATTTGTGTTCGGAGTCAAACCATTGTGGTGGTTTTGACTTTGTGCAGGCAGGCTAGGCCGAGGAGGTGGAAGTCTTGGCCTTGCTGGCGGCATAGATTTGGGTCTTTCTGGTCCTTGATTGGTTGTTTGGGATTCAGAATGGCTTTGGGCTGTCTTTCTTTCACTAGGCCATCTCCGCTCGTCACTGGTCTCAAAGTAGTCCAAGTCCCATACGGTATGATCTTCATAAGGTATTAACTTAGGGGCATTCGCAGAAGTATCCGAGCTATATTGGAAAGTGTTGTCCTTCTCTTCCTCTGGTTCTACAATATGTGTTTCCTCTGCCATTTTGTGCTCGTCTAGTTTGACAAACCGATGAGGAAAAATCCCGCGGCGCCCTCTCAGTATCCCCTCCAGCCAGCCGTCTTCCAAGGTGTTTAAAACACGTATGCGGTCGCCCACGTCAAAGTCCAGCTCACTGGGCTCCATGGCGCGAAATTCATATAGCGCCACTCCATAGACAGCACCTTCCTCTTCTACATCTTCTTCTTTCAGCTCTTCTACCTTCCTTTCTTCAATGGCTTCCTCTTCTCCTTCGTCGTCATTGCTCAAATACTGGCACTCTTCAGGCTCCTGGGGAGATCGAAGAGGTCCCAGGTTTTCCACGAATCCCTCCGGGAAGATTCCTCTGCGTCCCTCAAGCTCCCCCTCGTACCAGCCGGGCTCAGGAAGTCCTGTGATGGTGATCAAGTCCCCCTCGCGGAAGTCCAGCTCCTCGTTCAGCTGCGCGTGGAGACTCATGAGAGCCCGGGCCTGGCCTAGGGCGTATGGCGGGAGGTCGGAAGCCTGAGCCTGGGCTGAACGCTTGGATAGTTGCCTGGAGAGGCAGGAAAGGCTCAGCTCTTTCACACAGGATGTGGGGAAGGTGCCACGTGTGCCCCAGGCATTACAACCACGAAGCCAGGTTTCCCCAAGGTCCATGGACTCTGCTGTGTCGTTGACTACGACATCACCTTAAAAACATAGAATAATGGAGACATTTGAAGAAGACATCTATTGAAAAATAATATTTTTTAGAGTAATGTGTGGTACCTCTTGAATTCAAAATGCTTTGGAAGAAACGCAAACATATATGTAATACAGATATCCCCAAAGCTGTTTACTCATTAGACAAATAGTCACTGATTTTATGTTAGGTGCCACTGCAAAGGCATTTTGCTTGATAGCGCCCATGTATTTCAAACAAACTTGCTCTAAACTTACACACATGCTTGTCAGACTCCTAAAGGTTTTTGTGGCCCTAAACAAATCTGTTTGTAGCCCCATTTAGGTCTTTAACACTATTGGTGTAACATGGTAGGGGTTATAAGGCTGACTGCAGCGTTGTTAGTACTATAATGCAGTCGTCCCTTGCCACATTGGCTTCAAAGTTTGCGGTTAATATGGGGACTATGTGGTTGGTTATTTCATGTCAGTAGAGCTTTCTTATTTTTGAAAAACATATTAAGAAAGTTGTAAACAGATTTTTTAAGCTCCAGCAATTAAAATATTTAATTTGTGATGATTTGTACTTCGGAAATTGGCCTGGTCTGGAACCAATTAACTGTGATAAACACTATAGGCGACCAGTAGTAGATTTGGCTATAGGGTGTTTGCATAAAAGACACAATACAACAAAAATGCAGTTCAAATATCTTTGTAATTAGATATTAAGAAAAAAATTATTATTAGGACTGCAGAGACCGTTGAAACAAAAAATAAAAAATAAAATTACACAACTTTATAACCAGGCATTTTACTAATCCTGTTCAACTCTTTTTCTTTTACTATTTATTGTTTTGTTTTCTATCTTAATTATTAATATTAATGATACATTTATTTAAATATTACAATTTTATTACCTTATTTATGTAGTATTTATATTCTATTTTTGCATATAATTCATCATGTTTCATACTATTTTTTAGATGCCGTTAATTTGAGTTATTCTCCAGTGTGGACGCCTCAAAGGTTGCTTTTTTACTCAAATCCCGATTGCCATACTGTCAATTGTGTGTTTGTGTGTGTGTGTGTGTGTGTGTGTGGTGTTTTCTCTTCCTTCTTTTTTTTGTACAGCACTTTGTTTGCCACTTGCCTGTGTAAGAAAATAATGCTTATTTTTATATTAATATTTGAGAGCTTATGTAAAGATTTTTTATATATTTCACATAATCACGTATGAAAAATTAACTAAAATTCAGTTCAGTCAAATATGTTCGATAATGACCTAAGATTACAGGAAAATGTTAAAAACAAAAAGTTGATCGGTCCAAAGATAAAAGAAAAGTGTTCAATATCTCCTACTGCAGTGAAGCAAATTCAAAACTGCTATGCCGCTTCAACATTAATTGGATAAACTAAACAATAAATGGGCAAAAACTATGAATCAACAAATTTTCTTTAGACACTAAATCCTTCGAGAAAAGGTCTGGCTAAAATATAGACTCAAATAGTATGGTCGTTTCAGAAATATGGGTGTCAATCTGTCACGATGAACACGTCAAAGCGATGCTAAATTAGCAAATATCTCTATGAGCTTTTGAATGGAGGAGGCTATAATGCTGCTGTAAGCTAAACTAAAACTATTACAAGGGACATGTTGACGCAACGCTGAGTATAAGTTTAGCAGAAACAAAGTACAATTTTATTTATGAGGCAATTCAGGCTGGCCCTGCCTAAAGGTGTGTACCTAACTTAGTAGTGATTCATTAAAACATCATAAAGTTACAGTAGGCGATTCATAACATGTATTGTGTGAGAATTTTCAAGTCAATAGCATCACTGTGCGGTGTTATTGTTAAAAAAATAATAGTACATAAAACATAGTAAGGGTGCATGATTTGAAAATTTTTTTACAATGCAAGTTGGCCCTGCAAAGTTATTTATTTATTGACACTGGTGGGGGATTTCGAGTAATGTTAGAAGTTATGGGGGTCACATTCCAAAGACCATGCAGCTCCACCCCCCATTGTGTGCGCGAGGAGCAAAACTGGAACGCAGCCAACGGGGAGCATGGAATACGGCAAACAGGAAATTAATGTTTCATAGACAACTATTGAAGACTATTTCCTATTATGACAAAACAACATAATAATCTGCTCATTTATACAGGCAAATCACACTTTGAGGAACTAATACGACTAAAACTACTGCAAAAATTTTGTGCATGATTAAAAAGACCAGCAATTACCAGGATAAGGGATCTTTGCAAACATCATTGGCTTCGAGTTTTTGAAGGGGAGCCAAAAAAAACATGGAATCATGTTGAGAAGGAATTTGAAAACAAAAACAGGGACGTTTTACACAAGCATTTGATGACATCTAGTGGAGACTTTGGGGAAAAGCTAAAAAAAAAAAAGCACATCACACACAAACATTTTACCTGAAGGCAATGTCATCAATAAGTTATGCTAAGTAAGAAAACAATGTTGATTAGACTAAATTTAACAATATATTCAGTTTCCGTCAGATGGATATAGTACCTCTCTTCAGGGAAAGACTTCCTGTCTCTGTGGAGCTGAAATCATTGATGCACACATACAGTCGGTCTCCAGGCTTGGTGCTGGGAATGGTGACCTCCTCCACAAAGGTGCTGGGAAACTGACCTGAAAGCAGCACATTGCGGGACATTCCAACTTCCTTAGTGCATTATTTTAAAACATGATCTTTAGTCATACTAGTTATGCTGGCAGACAAATCTATTAATATTCTCGACGTGACATACTAATGACTGAATGAATTAATGCATGAATAAATGAATGAAATAAGTTTATTTCGGTCATATAATCAACCATTTTGTGTGATCCATTTAACAGTACAGATTATACATATTCAACAATCATACACATTTACACACAAAAAGAAAAGGAAAAGAATGACCGAAAAGGAATTGGCTGAAGCCAAGCTATCCTATACCTTCTCTGAAAATAAGATTACTTGAAACATCAACAATCAAAACATCAATGGGATGAAAGTAAATGTAACTACATTGTATAATTTTCTATTATTTCACCTTTCAAGGCTTTCTTAAACCTTTACAAAGAACTACATGTCATCAACTCATCACTGGGCTTGTTCCACCATTTAACTCTTAAAACTGAAATACATTTGTATTTTATATTTGTCCTTACTTGACCTATTTTAAAAATCAATATTCCCCGTAAAACATACTCAAACAATCAATCAAAT